>NC_051177.1:13135330-13172829 GCF_013339695.2 Rhipicephalus sanguineus
GAGGCGTCATAGATCATTTCATCGTGAGAGGCATCCAGGATTTCCAGCAGCTGTGCTATACCTCGCACTTCACTACACTTAGACCCCTCGTAGCCGTGATCACGAACGGATCCGATTAACAAGTCCGGTCCACCTGCTGGTGCCCATTGGTCACGGTGATGATGACCTTGTTCAAGAACTGTCAAGCACCCCTTCTACACATACACACGGGTTCGTGAAACGTGCGTACGCTCCCGTCAAAACAGATAAGTATAAGCACAACAGCTGCAACGGAACTGTATTAACTGCAACTGTGACTGTAACGTACGTGCAGTGCGCCTGCGTGTGCCACTCGGCTGTGCGTATATCCAGGGTAACTTTGCTGAATGAAGCTTAGTTGCGAGTAACGCCTGTCCTGTGAATTTGTGTTTCTCCTTTGTGCTGTTCGGATTCGCGCTTCGAGTATTGAATAATATAAGCACTTCATATCAGCTTACCGCGTCTGTTGTAACACCCATGTTGCTGTTGGCATCGTTACGTAACTGTAAACAACTGGTTATACATATGCGACTCTTCAGCATACGAGTGTGTTTAGACCACTTCCACATTTCTCTAGCGTCATTCCGTAACGCTTCGCTCAACATGAAAAATTATTCCACAGTCCCCATCCCGCGCATGCTTCGCATAGCATCGATTCCCATGGTACGTGGGATTTGCGTCTTTTTTTCTGTTTTCTTTTTTTCGAAGCGGTTTCAAGCACTGGTGTGAGTCTGTGGTAGACTGCGAAACAGGATGCCTGGGTTCGAATCTCATTCGAACCGAAGATGATCTTATTATTTATTTATTTGCATCTATCTGAATTTTTTACTCATAACGCCCATTTTTCGCTCACAAACGACGATGGCGACACCAACATCGCAATTTTTTGCGAAACAAGCCCTTTGACGCTATCGCGTTAAACCCCTCATTCGCAGCGATGAATCGATTTAAAACGGCGAATCGACTATCCCTGATACGCTCCGATCAAGAAACGTCAAATTCATACTTGCATACTTCGGTCTCTTCCTGCATTTTTGCCTTGCATATCTCCTAATTCTAAAGGTGGAATGCCGACCAGATGTCTGAGCGTCCGTGAGATTCGTGGCGCATCGCAGGTGGCAAAAGTATGCCTGCCCCGTTACTAATTACTTTCCTGGAATTACAAATTACAGCTAGCCGAAAGTAATGACAACGCATTACTTTTGAAAAGTTATGGCATTATTTTGAAATTACTTAAAAAACTTACTCTATTGGGAAAATAGGATAAAGCGAAGCTTGGTGCGTGCTTTTATTTATTTATTTATTTATTTATTATTTATTTATTATTTATTTATTTATTTATTTATTTATCTCGCATTGCTCAATGCCACCTTCCTTCCTCCATGCCGCTAGTGGGACCTTCATCCACGTGCTTAACAGCGCAACACTTCAGGCAACAACGACGGCCACGCATTCATAGCAACAATGAAATGTGGCAACGTGAAATGGCAAGTGACCGCCATGAAAAGATCATGATCGAGAGAGCCTCCATTATTGAAAAACGGCTCATATAGATACGCATGTGGCCTTCGAAGACCGCATTTGCGTGCACCCGCACCCGCATTGCTGCGCCAGTATTATCGCCCACTTGTGCCGCCGCCGAAATCTGTAACTCACAGAAGCTTCGCCTAAAACTCAGCATAAGCAAATGTATTCTAGGCTTCGAGTTCGGATGCTTTTCTGTGAGCCTACCTCGCCTGGTACTCAGGTTAGCTGGCACTTGTTATTTTTATTTTTCGGTGAATTGTTTATTATGCCATAAGGGAAGCGGACATTCCGTATTTTAGTCAGAAGTAATTGGGAAAGTAACCAGTAATTTTCTTCAAGTTACTCGCTCGAAGTAACTCATTGCACTTCTAAATTACCAGCCCACAAAAGTAATTCATTACATTGCTCATGAGAGCGGAAAGTAATTTAATTACTACATTTTCATGACTGCCAAGTCTGTTGCGCATGACAGCCGGGTATACGCATTCGTGGCACCAGTAAATTCCGTTTCCGCACGTAACTTCAAACAAGTGGTTACACAACACGTGTGTGAGGAAGATCCTTCAAACGGCGGCCTCGTATTTTCAGGTGAGGCGAAGCTTGCGCGAAGCTGTTTGAGCCGGCCCCAAAGGAAACTCTGGTGTCCGCTGGAAAAAACCACAGGGCACGCCCCGCCGCCGAGCACCGCAGCTGAACTCTGCTCGGCGAAGTGGAGCACGTGAAAGGGGGAGAGAAATGAAGGCACGAAAAGGACAACGACATGGAAAGAGATACGCGAAAGAGATGCAGAGAGCGAGACAGAGAGAGAAACAACGGTAGATAAATAAAGAAAGGAATATAAGGAGAAAGCAACAGTTACAAGAAACAGAGAGAAACAAGGAAGGAGCTCCGCTCTTCCTTCAGGCTTGGCACCGCTATAGTGCGAAGCGGCCTTCATTTTACTATTCAGTTTTAATCGCCAAACTTAAGCCAGCTAGTTGTGTTCTGCGAGCAGCCGCGTTCGTAGGCGCTGTCGGCGCAGATGGCCCCAGGGGTCACGTACTGTATTGAAATTTGCAACCGTTTGTGAATTGCTTTCAGCGGTCACACCATACCGTATGGCTTTCCTGTAGAAAACAGCACTAAAAAGACGGGACGAAGAAAGGACACAAACCACGGCGCTGACTAACAACCGAATGTGTTTTATTCTTCCAGTCCAGCTTATACAGGGTGTTTCAAGGGAAATGGGATATTTGTTCGATGCTTTCAATTACTCCTGCTGTAGCCGCAGACATGTTAAGATGGTTAACGACATCACTTGAGGCAGTAATTAAGAAAGTAAAATTAATTAACTTTTAGTTAGTGGAGTTAGGCGGTTATGTCAAATAGAAGAATTGAAGTTCTTCATGCGAAGAACCGATCGCACCTTTGACACAGAGAAGCAGCGGCCTCTAGTAATTATTGTGGCGTAATGAAATTCAACCAAATTCAACGGCGAAGCCGAAACCGCTGCACCGATGAGCGCAACAAGCCAATGACCGGAATGACGTCGCTGTTCAAAACAATGATTACAGAGGTCCTTATCGTGGCTAACAACACGGACGACGACGAGAAGTGGACACGGCACAGCGCCAACTTTCAGCTGAATTTTTATTGAAGAAAACGATAACATATATAAAACACGAACAGAACACCTCGTGACTAACCCGGCCTTGTCCATTCGACTAAAAAGTACACTGCGCACCTGAGTATTGTCAAGTAGACGCAGATAATGCGAAAATAAATAAAAACCTAACCAAAAAAAGCCAGGCAGGAGATCCACTATCTAATATGGACATCTCTGGCTGTGTGCCCGCGTAGGGTAGCAAAGCGGGCGCAACCTCCCTGCCTTTGCCCTTATCTCGTTATCCGGTAAGGCACTGGATGGCTGGCTGTCACACTGAGACCCGTTTTTATTTATAAAAATGCCTCGACAATCTCTCTTGACAATTTGTCTGGGTGCATGAAGAGCACGTTTGTTTTATCAGAAAGCGGGTGGCGCTCACAATCGCGATAATGCATAGACAAATGCGAATGCGCAAAGACTTTCAATGAACTGTGATGTTCCCTCAACCGAATATTCAAACACCGCCCGGTCTGACCTATATACTGACGACCGCATGAAAAAGGAATTGAATACACAACGTTCCGGATGCAGGGAACAAACTTCAGAGCATATTTCATGCTGCACTGCTGATCGGTTCTACTCCCTTTTCGGTCTATGCGCCTATTTAATGCCTGGAAAGTTCCCTTTAGCTTGGTTTTACTCGAAAAACCGACGTTTATTCTAAACTTAGATGCGACTATCTTTAATCTGTGTGAAAAGGAATGGACATATGGGATACAGACAAAACTATTATGATCTTCTTTATGGCTCATTCGTGACGGCTGCCCCCTTGATTTCCCGAAGCAACTTATCGCAGGTCATAGAAATATTAGCACGACCTACTTCACGCAGCCTCGCCACCTGATTTGTAACGCTGTCAAGCATATGATGGTGACAGCACTTGTTGAGGGCGGCCCTTATAGCGGAAGTTACGATACCTCGCTTAATAAATTTCAAGTGCCCTGACCTGAAATCAAGAAGAGACTTACTTGACCTCGGTTGATAGGACCAAGAAACGTGATCTGTTTTGAAGGAGAGCCTTAGGTCTAGGAACTGCAACTCTTCCTTCTCTGGAACTTCAACAGTAAACCTAAGACCTTGTTCCTGTTCCTTAAACACCTTCACAATGTCGACAATAGATCTCTGGAGGTTATGTCTTCTGACGTAAACCAAATAGCCATCTACATAGCGGAAAATGTGCCAAGTCACCCAGGTTACTTTTAATTTTGCGGTCAACGAAACTTAGAAAGATGTTGCTCCATGCAGGCGCTACACAGGAACCTATGCAAACTCCTGCCCTTTGAATAAGTGTATTTCCTTGCCACTCAACGAACGTGGACTCGATTAAAAATCCAGGAGCTCTAGGAAACTTGCAACCGGAATTTTGCAGTTATCGACGAAGCCTAATTCGTTCATTTGCCCGTGGATGCAGTCCATGACAAATTTCAATAGCTATGCATGCGGCAAGGAATAATATATAGATCTTCTATGCCTATACTAAAGCCTAAGCAGCCCACGGGGATATTTTGCTCTAAAAATTGTACTACGCACTTAGAGCTGGAGACAACGAAAGGTTCCTCCAACTTAAGCTCTGCAAGGTGTGTTTGCAGGTACTCTGAAATGACATTTAACCAGAGACTTCTTTCCGAAACGATGGTCCTGAAAGGATACTCTTGCTTATGTGCACTAAAGAAGGCATGCAGATGCAGAAGAAGCCTTTTTTCTTGCCTGAAGCCGTTTGCGACTTTTGTTAAACCAACCTTATTCAACAAAGCAACAGCGCGCGGTTTAATCTTAACCGGATCAGAGAAAACTTCGCCAAATTCTCATCGGTTGCTGAGGCTGCTTTTTCAAGAAACATGTGTACCGGTGAAACTATAAAATCCTCTTCTTTGTCAGACTCGAGAATGCGCAGACCACTATTGGCACAGCATTCAGTCAAAGATCCCAAACGTCTTGAACACCTTGAATCCCTTGACGGCTTCTTTAACACATCAACGCACTGGTCTGTTCACTTATTCTGCTTGGTGAACCACGGTGCTGGCTAAGACGACCTTGTCCAGTTGCTTGAAACGCGGCTCAAGGCAGAACTTAGGCCCTAGTTAAAGGACCCGTAGGCACTCATCTGGTATAGCTTGTGCCAGATGAAAAACAAGCTAGAGATAGTCAACTGTATCTTCATTTTAACGATTTCGGTTGCCAGCCAACTTTTAAACATTCGACTTTCCTCTCAAAATACCATGATGAACGCGCGCCTCTAATTTCTGATGCATATCATATCTATAACGGCGGCGAGGCATGTGCAAGCCTCCCCTCGATTTCTCTCCTTCCGAAGGAGTTATCATTCCTGCCCCATTGAACATTTGCATTGCTTCTGCGCAGGCTAAGTGTTCATCTTTTTTTCTGGGGTTTCTTTCTTGTTTCTTTTTCTGTTTCATTAAGATAGCGGTGGAGTATATATATATATATATGTGTTGACTGGAAGAATAAAACAGATTTGGTTGTTATAGTCAGCGCCGTGGTTTCTGTCCTTCCTTCGTCCCGTATTTTTTAGCGCTGTTTTCTACTGGAAATCATGAACCAAGCAGCCCAAATGAGTACCCTACTGCAGATCGTATAGCTGACAGGGCTTCTCTGTTCGCTCTAATCAGTGCTCGAAGCAAAGAGCGCAGTGCCTCGGCTGGCAAGGACAAGACACTTTGCAGGCGCTTCCTTTCGACTCGGTGCCGAGAGCACATGAGCCAGAATAATAGCGCCCGGAGAAGTGGCGAGTACGTGTGTTCCTCACCGTGGAAGAGCCCAAAACTGGGGTAATATCAGCGCAACAGGACATCAACGCAAGACGTCCACGCTCACGACCAGTGCATCCGGCGCGGCATCGAAGCGGCGCTGGTGCACTGTAGGGACCTGGGGGGGGGGGGGGGGGTCCTGCCCGTCGCGGCCAACTCTGGGCAGTCCGGCGCTGGCCGAACACAGCTGTGCAAGGGGGGCTTGATCTGCAGCAAGGACGTACAGCTGCGTCTCTCTCTCTTGATTCGCTTCGATGCGGATGCACCGGCGCTCCGCTAAAGCGGCCACGTTGAGTCATGTTCACACTAAGAGTGGACGACACTGTACATAGGACACCTGTCCTTTGTACTTCTCGTCCTTGCGTTCCTTGCTAAGCAGTCCTTACAATGTGCACGTTACGCTGGGATAACTAACCATTACATCGGTACTATACAGGTTGGCGATGCAGGCAATAAAATTAAAAATAGAACGTGGGCAGAACATAACGGTATTTTGGGAGAACTTTGGGAGAATGGATTTCGAGTCGACAGGCGGTTAGACGATAACCTATTTGTTCTGACTCAGTGTATAGAAATATCTAAAATAGAAAACAGGCCTTTGTACGTGGCTTTTCTAGACATCACTGGGGCGTATGAACATGTTAGTCAGGAAATTTTGTGGGATGTATTGAAAGGAATGGGCACAGGCGACGACTGTATGCACCTTTTTAGGGAGATATACCGAGAAAATACAGTTTGCATAGAGTGGGAAGGAGTTTGTAGCAAATGGAACATTGATTAGCAAGGGGCTGAGACAGGGTTGTCCTTTGTCCCCGCTGTTATTCATACTGTACATGGTGAGGATGGAAAAAGCGCTAGAAGGTAGCAACGTTGCTTTTAATCTGTCACGCACACAGGGCGGCGTGATGATTGAGCAAAAGCTTCCAGCTTTATATTATGCTGACGATATTGTCTTATTTGCGGACAGTCGAAATGATATACAGCGGCCGGCGGATATATGCGGAAGGGATCCGAAGGCGCAGCTCTCGGACTAGGATTTTGTGTAACAAAATGTGGATGAATGGTATTCAATGATCCCAATGATCAGGCAATGTCAATACAGGGCCAAGAAATACCAAGGGTAAGAGAATACAAGTACCTCGGAGTATGGATAAATGAGGGTGACAGGTAAATGGAGGTACAGGAAAAAGCCTCGACAGCAATAGGAAAAGAGGAATGCTGCAATAATGAAGCACAGACCGTAAAGGGCGATATGGGATGGGCAAGTTTTGAGGTGAGGGAAGCTCAGAGCAAAATAGGTTTGAAGAGAGGCTAAGGAATATGAAGGAGAGTAGATGGGCAGAGAAGGTGTTCCGATATTTGTATAAGAAGAGCGTGGACACACAGTGGAGAAAAAGAACTAGGAGGCTCACCAGTAAATATACTGCTGGCAGTGTAAGCGATGTGGCAACAAAGAGCGTTAAGCGAAAAGTCAGAGAGGCGGAGAGGATTTACTGGATGGCAGCGACGGGGAAAAAACGGCTCTGAGTATCTACCGAAAGAACAAGAAGGAAATCAGGAGGGATGCATTTTACGATAATTCGAGGGGAAGCGCTTTGCTGTTTGAAGCGAGATCGGGTTGCCTTAGAACGCGTAGTTATAAAGCGAGCTTCAGTAAAGAAGAAGAACAATGCACATGCTGCGGGGAAGATAAGGAAACGGCGGAGCATGTTCTGATTGAGTGTGGAGATATCCACCCTGTACGTTTGGGCACGAGTCTGCATGAAGCCTTGAGTTTTAGGGACAACAATGGAAAGCTGATCAAGCCCGCGGTAGAAATAAGTAAGAGACGGCTAGCGTATTGGTGGCAGAAATCTAGGGATAAATGAAAAAAATAGAGTTGGAAAAGTAAGGATTCTGCCGTAAGGGGCAGATAACTGGGCTGTGAATTTGTTTTTGTTTTTCTCTATCGTAAGATTGATTTGATCGTAGTAGACAAGGCATTACGCCAACCAAAAAAAAAGGGGGGGCGGGAAGAAAAAAAATGCTTTTTCTTTTTTTTGTGTGTCGAGCCTGGTGGCACACATGTCACCACACCGTTTGCCCGTTGGAAGGCTACCGCAAGAAAACGCGGCGTCATTTCTTCTTTTCGCCATTTACGTGGTCTTTATTGTACGCGGGTAATGCATTGACGAGCTGTAGTGATTATGCCCCATAAAACGAAGAAGACTGAACGCGGGTGCTTCGTTTCTGGCTGCTACGAAAACTCCGAAACCAAAGAAGTGGGTTGCGAAGAAATACAGTGATAATGATTTACAAAATGTATCTTTGCCCTAACACAAAATAGGGCGGCGTTTTTTTTTTCATTTTCTGGCAGCGCAGCTGCAGAAATGAAACTTCTAATACTATTAGAAAGGAAGGATTTGCGCTTGTGCTTTGGACTTCTCATGTTCGTTGCGAACAAAGTGTTAGATATAGAAGCGCGATTACCATAGTTTGCTGATTAGATCCAAGATATCAAACATTTTTAAAGATATACGAGCTGATCATTATTCTTTGAAGCACATTGGTCTCGTGTGCACACCCATCAGATTATATTTGTGCAAACGCTGCTAGAACTTGTGGGGTCCGCTGTGTACTCCAAGAAGGAACGCTCGCCGGTTCAACTAAAAAAAAACATTTATTAGTAAAAAATTTAACGTTATGGCAACAGGGGCAAAACACGATAAGAAACTCACGACTCAGTTTGATGCAAAACTTCCGACAACACTTCCGCGCCGGTCCAGCTAACCCTGGCCCGGCGGACCGCACGCCGCGCACACACGCGCACCTGTCGACAGTTCGCCGGCAACTCCCCCCGCATCTTGTCGGCCGGCGCTTTTATAGCGGATCTGTGCGACGTGCGCACTTCTACTGCGCAGCATGTGCCGCGATCGGTTGGCAATGCGCGCGATTCCCACAAACTACCGAAGGTAAAAATATAACATATTGGCTTTATAAGTAAACTCAATTCAGTCCTACACATAGAATTTCGTGATATTTTATTGCGACAGCAATTATATGGACAGTCTCGGCTGCTTTTTGTCCGTCCCCATCGCCACCGTCATGCACCGTATATGTATAAGTATGTATATAGATAGCACAGACTATATAGACAGCGCAGACTAATAAAAGCCCGGCATCGCTGCTGTTGGCCAACTTTCGCAGTATCTTTCCAAGTTTGTCTCATTGAAAGTGATCATTCATTCTACATCATCAGATATCATTAGAAGCACGGAAGCTTGGGCGAGTTTGTAAGACATCATGTCACAACTTCAAAGCGCTAAAAACAGGGACAAACGAAAAAGAGTGGACACGACGAGCGCTAACTTGAAACTGAAATTTATTACAAGAAAGATTGGAAAAAGGTAAACCATTTTAGATGGCGCACATGCATGCACACTTGCGCAGACTGCTCAGAAAAGCCCAAGAAAAACACCACAAAATCACTTTGGTATGACGCCAGATTTCTGCAGTAGATTATATTCGCATTCCAACAGACTCAGTGAAGGCTGGCTGACACACCCGTCGCCTGTCTCTTTAATCAGATAGGCTTCGACTATCTCCCTTGTTAGTTTATTATCGTGTCTGAAAATTACTGAAGTGTCAGATAAACCAGGTTCACATCAGATATCATTCTTGGCACTGAAACATGGCTTTCTGATGATATCAATAGTAGTGACCTTGCGTTCCTCTCATCATTTGTAATCTTTCGCAAAAATAGGACTGTCTCTGGAGGTGGTGGTGTGCTAATTGCTGTGAAAGAGTACTATGAGCCGTGCATCGTTGCAGTCGACTCTCCCCTAGAGGCCCTCTGGGTCTCACTAAAGTTCGGTCATTTGCGGTGCGTTTTAGGGGTCTGCTATCGGCCACCGGACTGCCGTCCAGATTTCGCTGAACTATTCAACGAAGCACTCGAGCTAGTTACCAACAGGTTTCCCGACTGCCTCCTAATAATTGGTGGTGATTTCAATTACCCTGCATTAGACTGGTCATCAACATCGAGTAGGTCACACTCTTGCCGTGCTGAACACCTTGGTTTTGTTAACTCACTTTACTATCATAACCTCCACACAACTAGTTCACGACCCCACGCGTGGTAATCACATTTTAGACCTCTTACCTGTGTCACACGGGCAGCTTTAACTGCGGTTATACTTAACCGTGGTTACAGGATTAACCGCAGTTAACGCGAACGCGGGTTTGCCATTGCTACACGGTGCTCAGTCAGCTCAGTTGAGCAAACCGACGAAACCACGTGCTGCTCATGTGGTCCGCAAGAAGTTTGGGCACACCCTCGGCAAGTTTCGTGGTACGATATACCTCGGCTAACCCCCACGACAGTGTATTGAATCGTTCCACCTTCGACTACATATTCAGTGTTTGCAGCTCTGTGAGGTGGCTAGACAAGAACAATGCAAAAAGGACTTCCCCTCAAGAAACCTGTAGGCGATAATGCTGTACCCTCTCGCAAACTCGCCGTTGACGGAATAACCTGTGTGTTGGCCTTTCCACGGCGAGCGGTCGTTTTGCCAAGCAAAACTCGTTTTCAACTAGTTTGTTTGGCTATCTGTTCGCCGGACTGCAGACGCGTTTCCGTGAATATCCTCTGCGAAGCTGCCGAATAACGTGCGCCGGTTCCACGGCTGGTGCACTCCGCAGCTCCGCATCTTGTCAGACTTCTCGGTTTTGTGAGGGTAAACCGTGCTTGCCTAGCTCGGTTTGCGATAACTACGGTTAGGAGACTAACTGCGGTTACGTCTGTCGTGTAGCTACCACTAACCGCGGTTAACCGTAACCGTAGTTAGCTAACCGCGGTTTAAGGCTGTCCGTGTGACAGGGGGTATTCACAAAACAGCCTCGATATTGCCAAATCACACGTCCTAGAATCCATTATGACCACAAGTAGTGCAGTGCTCTTTTCACTTCCTTGTGCTGACAAACAAGAACAAAAAATGTATCCTTAACTACGCACGAGCCGAAACCCAGAAGATCAACCAAATGCTGCAAGAATTTACAATCGACTTCCAAGAAACCTCGAGAACCGTTCGACTAATCATAACTGGTGCATGCTTCGAGATAAGTTAAAAGAGATAGAAGACTCCTGCGTGCCCAAACGTATATAAAATCACGCGAAGACGATCCTTGGTTCACACAAGTAAAGAGAGCTTAAACAAGAAAAAAAAGGGCGTACAAGAAGGCGTCACTGAACACCCCTCTGACTGGCCGAATTACAAATCCATATCTGTTGCTGGTAGAGAAAACTATTCATGACGCCAAACTCAGTACTTTAACTTCACGCTTCCTAACATGTTTAAAAAACGATCCTCAAAAACTTTGGAAAGTCGTAAATCCAAAAATAATCACTCTGTGCCAACGCTTCAAGGGGACGATGGCAGTGCATTACCTGTAGCTGAAAGCGCTAAGGTTTCAACATAATTTTGCCGCGGTATTTACCGGCAAACTACCTCTGGATAGTTCACTTACGCTCGTTCAACCTCACATTACACTTCCTTTTGCACCCATTATATGTTCCGCACACAGCGTACAGTGTGCAATAGAACGCCTCCCACTTAAAACAAGTCCGGGTCCCGACGGAATCAGCGCTAAACTTTTGAAGCTTATAAGCATCACTCAGCCTACTTACTTTCTCTAATATTTCAGAATCCATCGACACCGGATGCGTGCCAGACGATGGAGATCAGCGTTCGTATTACCCATATTAAATCCGGTCACAGCTCGCTTCCAGGCAACTACAGGCCTATATCATAACCTCAATCCTCAATCAATCAGCTGCAACCTCAATCAGCTGCAAGTTACTGGAACATATAATGCACAAACATATCATGATATATCTTAACGACAACAACCTTCTTCTCATAAACCAGCATGGCTTTCGCAAAAACCTGTCCTGCCAATCTCAACTCTTCGAATTAGTAACCGATCTTCATCAATCACTGCACTCCTCTCTGTATGTCGACGCAATCTACGTCGATTTTTCGAAGGCATTCGATCGCGTCCCTCAAAACCGTTTAATCTTAAAATACGCAATCTCCAACTTGACCACAAAACAACGAAATGGATCGAACAGTTCCTAACAAACCGCAAACAGTTCGTCAACATACAAAGTCATATCTCGACCGGCGAACGCGTCATATCAGGGATACCACAGGGGTCGGATCTGGGACCACTTTTGTTCCTAATCTACAATAATGACATATCAACCGACATAAATGCCTCAATTAGACTGTTTGCAGACGACTGCATAATATACAAGGAAATCAGGACTTCTACCGACATTGTTCACTTACAGTCTGCCCTCAGTAAACTAACAGATTGGTGTTCCTTTGGCAGATGCAAATCAACATAGATAAAACAAACCTTCAGTTTAGCATGACAACAAATTCTCAGACCAATTCATACACAATTAACAACATCAAAATTGACACAATTTTGACATATAATACTTAGGTGTTATATTCAATTCGACCTTGGCCTGGAATGACCACATAGAATACATAACCTCTAAAGCCTTAAAAAAGCTCGGTGTCTTGAAGCGACGCCTTTATCTCGCGAACCATGACACCAAGTTATTAGCTTATAACTCGCTCATTCGTCCCTCGTTAGAATACGCACCCCCGTCTGGCATCCCCATGACATCACCTGGACAGATCAGCTCGAAGCGGTCCAAAACAAAGCAGCCCGGTTCATCTTATCATCTTATTCCGATTTCAAAGTGTCACAAAACTAAAAAATTCGGCAGATCCCACGTACCATGGGAGTCGATGTAATGCGAAGCATGCGGCGGGTAGGTGACTGTGGCGGTAACTTTTTTTTACTGAGCGACACGTTACCAAATTGACGCTAAAGATTTGTATAAATTTTATACGCCACAATATATATGTTGAAGAGCCGCATATGTGTTACATAACAGCTGTTTATGGTAGGGTAACGCTGCCAATGGCAACGTGGGTATTGCCAACACAGAAGTGCTAAGTTGATCTGTAGTGGTATACGTGTCCCGAGAACGCATGCAGGTTTCACAACCCGTGTGCAGTGTGCAAGAAGTTCTTGAGAGTTCTTGAACAACGGCACCATCACCGTGATCAGTGAGCACCAGCAGCTGGTCATGACTTCTTATAGGATCCGGTCGTGATCGTGGTGACGAGGGGTCATGTGTAGTGAAGTATGTCGTATAGTAGAGCTGTTGGAATTCGTGGATGCCTCCGGTCATTTCGTCGACAAATTGTCTGTCGACAGAGCCGGCGAGATGTCGGAATCTGAAGTCACCCTTCGCGTGGTGAGGTATAGGCCCGTCGAGGCTGGTAGGCCTGGATAGTGCTACATAGACCAACCATCAGTGGATGGTGTTTGTCGTATTCGTAGACTACCTGGGCGTATGTAGCCTACGTAGCCTAGTCTACAAGCGGCTGTCAATCAATCTGGCATCATTCTCGGTCAGCATGAGGCCATCGCTCAGCCTCGTAAGAAATGAAGAGGACACTGCGTCTTGCTGGTGGACGAAGTGCAGTTTACGGTGCGGTGATGTGGATATCATATGTAACTTAACTTTCGTTAATGTATTCCTCCGGGGTCGAGCAATGCTTCAATATAGCTTGCTGAATCATAGGAATACAAACGGATGTTTATAGACTGCTATAAAAGCGGAGCCAACACTGGAACTACAGACGTTAATCTCATATGACGCATGTATCGTAGGAGTACACATCGTAGGAATATCATGTAGTGTTTATTGCTTTCTTGTAAAATTACATTGCCAGCACCACAACCCCAATTAACGTTGCACCGATATTACGCCTGCGTAGGCTGTTTTTCCAAACCAGTTTATAGACCTGGCGTGGCTCAGTGGTAGAATACCTGATTGCCACGCAGAATGCTTGGGTTCGATTCCTGCTGGGATCCTAATTTTCATTCTTTCCATTCGTTGAGCCAACGCTGCCGATGTTGGTTTTCCTTAGCGCTCTAGCATTTAAGTTACCAATGTCTGTTCTCGCCGTTCCTGGGTAGAGATAAACTGTCAATCACCTGTGGCGCATACCCGTACACCGCGGCCCGTGGTAAACGGGTTATGTGCCACACGTGTCTAGTGGAAAGGGTTTGACGACTCGTACGCGACAAGATTTTAACGTTATTCATGTCACGACCCGAATCATATTCGTCAATCCTCTTACCCTCCCATGCAAATTTTGGTCTACACCAAGTTAAGGAGGCCCTCATGAGAGCACCCAGACGTAGGCGGCTAGATGATAGATAGTAGACACGTAGATAGAAACGCTCAAAGTGCCAGAGGTTCGCTAATAAATGCTTCGCATTTAAAAGCATCCTTGATATGCATTCACTTGCCTTGCGCCAAACACTTGCCCGGTTATTTTTCTTTCATACCATCTACCATAGCGGCACGCCCTTTCCGCGATCTCACATTATCCCGCGCACCACATCTCTTCTAGATTAGACCACGCCTATAAAGTCAAACCAATTTTTCTCACGCCGATAAATACCGCGTCCCTCTCGCACTCTCAATAGATCAATGGAATTCACTTTCATCTAGCATTGCCACCAACAACGATCACCAGTCCTTCCAGTTAGCGCTCCACTCGTTTCTCGAGTGCGATACCACTTTTTTATAAATCATTTTTATTGTACGTATACCGCATGGGTTCATTAATTGTGATCATCTCAGAAATTGTACAAACATGGAAAATAATCATCCCGACACCACTGATATTTGTAAATCATGTGGTTTGCTTTGTATTAATAATACTTCTTTTTCCCTGTATGCCTGATATTTGTTAATCATGTGGTTAGCATAGTATTTATATTTTCTTTTTTCCTGTATGCCTGAATTATCATCTTTACGTTTTGGTATTGTGTTGATAGTATTACCTTTTCAATTACTGTATGCCTCAATTGTAACTGTATCTCACTTCCAAATTAGACGTTCTCGCATTGTATTAATAGTAATACCTTTTCAATTACTGTATGCCTGAATTGTGACTGTATCTTTCCCTTCCAATTAATCCCCCCCTATGTAATGCCCACCGGGCCCTTAGGGTATCCAAATAAATAAATAAATAAATAAAAAAGTCACAGTTTCGCCGCAAGGCCGAAGCAATGAATGCGATAGCAAGAAACTAATGCTATATGAAGTGAGGCTCGCCAATGGATACTCTCAGTTTGAACAGCGCTCCTGTTGCAAAGGCGGCCGAAGCAGCGAAGGAAACTAGCATGCTTCAAGTGTCGAGCTGTGACACTTGATAGTTCGCGCTCATCTTCTGTTTGTTCGTTTAGCGGCGTCCCTTGAGCTCGAGTGGCTTTCGTACGCTCCGTAACATGAGCGCGGACATCACGGTGAAAGCGTGAGACATCCCTCTTGCCCTCAGCACAAGAAAACCGCGCGAGCAGACAGCGGAAGGGCAAGGTTCTCCCTGCGCAAGTATAAGAAGAAGCGAGCGAGCGAGCTGACGACTTTTAAATGCGCCTGTCGCGCTCCTCGCGCTATCTCGCTGGTAATGAAGAAACGCTTATAAGCGCAGCCGTCTCTGAGTCCGTCCAGCGGTAAAGGGTGTGTATATAACGCTCGCCGTTACCTATGTGGAGGATCTGCGTTTCGTGGCGTAGTGGCTAGCGCCACTCGCTGCGGAGGAAGAGGTCCCTGGTTCGATTCCGCGCTTCGGAAGCATTTTTCTGAATTATTTTTCTTTGAAGCTTTTATATAATATACATACCTATACATATACGGTGCATGACGGCGGCGACGGCGACGGCAAAATCCAGCCGAGACTGTCCATGTAATTGCTAACGCAATTTGCATGCCACGGAGGCGTGCATTATCGCGCGCCGCGCGCTATTGCGAACAGCGTACAAGCATACAAGTGCCCGCGATCCGCGGAAAGGTGAGCACGATGATCTGCCCGATCCACCTAGATCTACCTAGAGTTACTGTATATGCTACCATACAGTAACTCTAACTTTCATGAGTATCAATGTCGCGAGATGGGGAGTATAGCGCTGGATCGCGCACGCGAACTTCAATATTCATATAAAATACCTTCCAAGTTATATTCGCTGCTAATATTTTGCACATGATATACGCATGTTCACGGGAATCAATCCCGCAGGCTATCTCGGCCGCGAAATTTCGTGTCAGTATCCTTTAAGAAACAGCAAAGCTGGTAGATCTTAGGGGCCTAACGTGGCCTTCTTGGTGATGTTAGGTCTTTCCTTGGCTGATTCTAGATTTTGCTTGGCTGACGCTTTCGTCACTCGTATCGGCTCGCACCACGCCGGGCAACTTGGTATAGACTAGAGTTACTGTATATGCCTCCTTAGGTAGCAAGTGCGCATCTGTTTTCCAACGCCGCTACACCTGCATTGCGGAGAAGCTGACGCTCGGGCCAATTTTTGTATTTCTCGACGCCGCCGCTGCAGCTCACTCAATTAACCACTAGTCATCGACACCAATGTTTATCGCCGGCCTTCGCACGCGACATGTTATCGGCGACGCGGTAGGCATGTCGCCTGCAAAAATGGAGTGCGATTTCCCCCGCGTGTTGTGCTAGCCTAACTATGCGCTACCTGCTACCTAAAGGTAGCATACAGTGACTCTAGTATAGACCGCTTCTGGCCGCTTGTGCCTCGTCGAGCATAGTCCGCTATCGTTGCCACTTCGTAGCAACGCCCCCTAAAGAACTTCTTTCGGCGGCGTTGTTCGTAGCCGTTTCGTGGGCCATGTAGGGCCTCCAAGCACCGTTGACAGTTACGCTCTCGACTCACGGTAAGCGGCTTCTTTTCGACAGCGATCGAAGCTGTTTAGGCTATGCCGTATCACGAATCATAAACGGATATGCGCCACAGAAATTGGGTAATTCCCACTGCTTCCACATTAGCCCAACACTGAGGAACGGAAAGGTAGGAACGGTTGAATGAGTACATGATCGTCACTTCAAAATGATGTGCTTTAATTCACGAGGGGTACCTACCGACGACTACACGAGTACCAGCATAGATTTCATCTATGCGAACTTTGACTTGGCTAGTATAACCAAGCTATGCAAGCCGCTCGCCGTATGTCACCCTGATCACAAAGCACTAATGATCAAGATGCCTGTGAAACCGACGTGGAACGAACCTCCCGGTCCTAGTTACCAACAAGGACTTATACTCTGTGATGAGCAACTGCCCTCTTAGCTATGAAGCTGCCGAGCCAATGATTGATTCGCCAAAGCTACAGTCGCTTGGTAATGCAACATAAGCCGAGACTTTTAAAGAGGACCTACGACAACAAATGCTAGTTACTGAAGATGAAACCATGGTCCAAGTCTTTCATGGCAGGGCAAGCCCGAAGTTCCCAAGCCGAGAGTGGAGGACATTTCTCTGATGATATGACTGAGCTTGCTCAATAAAGATGACTTCTAGTTAATAATTGCTGTCACCCTCGGTCAGACCATTCGGCCAGCTACTGCGCCTACGCGTAAGTATAACGTCGTAGTACTTGGCTACAATGTCGTAGCACTTGGTTGAACTTGGCTGTAACGTCGTAGCACCTAGCTAAAGCCTAGAAACGACCTAGAAGCAACCTAGAAACAACCATCACACCTATCTAAGGCCTAGAAACAACCTAGAAGCCCAGATTATTCTGCAGAATCGTCCAGTTTCGCTGTTTCAAGGCTTGCGCGGCTTAGTACTTAGTGCAAGCTTCGCCAATTTTCTTTCTTTTTCTTTTGCCTTAAAGGTTTATTATCATCATTGAAGCATACATCGCTTATCCAGTGGTTCAATGGGAAGGGGTGGCGAAAAGGCAACTGGACGCCTGACAATGCACCAATCCCCGCCCAGACCACGATAATGCACTACACTAGTTATGTCTGCGTATAGCATAAATACATAAATTTGTCAAGATGTACTTTTGGGCTAGTTGGTTCATATTCCCAGTAAACATCGCCGGCGAAAACAACAGACCAGATGACGAGAAGGAGACGTTACACAAAGCGCTTATGTTACGTGTCCTTCTCCTCGTCTGGTCTGTTGTTTTCGCCGACGCTGCTTTACTGCGTATATAAATTTGACACAGTGAAAATACAGTAAGTACAGATATACAACGAAAAAAAGATAAACAGTGGAAAATAAAAAAGGAAAGAAATAATCACACCTATAAATGCACTCTTTACACAAAAAAAAGCTTTTTAAAAACAAGTCGTGGTTGTGAAAAAGTGAAAAGTCGCAAACAAGTGAACTGGATAATGCGTGACTTGAACGAATTTAAGGCACAGTGCATTTCCGAAAAAAGTACACGAGATGCGCAAATCTTACACAGAAGAAAACAAAAGACATATCATGTTTGAAGCGTGAGTAGATGAACATGTATCTTTTTTTTTTTTGATAATCGCTGATGATCGACTTTTATTCGCTATGCTGATGGCCAAGCTCTTTGAGTTTAGAAACGAAAGAATAAGGTGCGTTAGCTTTTGCCTGCTGTAGTTGGTCGAAATCCTCTCACTGTAATAGGTGGTTTTTTCTCTAAAACTATCGCTTGCGGTTTCCGGAGTAAGCATCCTTAAACGTAGCTGCGTTCGATTTGATTTTATCGTAGATGACTGTCGCCTAGCTATGAAAGATAGTTTGAAATTTTAAGATGCCATGCTTATAAAAAAGTGAAGCAGAAGACGTTCGACGCAGAACATTTTCGATTATACGTAGCATTCTTTTTCGCAGTCTGTGAATACCAACTTTATTTCTTTGTTGTTGAGCCCCAGATTAACAGGCAATGTATGCGCGAATAAACTAAAGTGGGGTAAAGCTACTTTAACACCCAAAGGGGCAATAAGGGGTAACACCGATAAGTAAGGTAATATTTTTATTAAATTAAGGGACTAACCACTTATTCCGCAGCTTTTGCAGAAGAATTTCATGCTTAATGGAATCGAACGCTTTCTTAAATCGAGAATATTTCAAGTGTGCGGACGTTTTGTTCAAAATTGTCAAATAGGGCTTTTTCAGTACACATGTTCTCCTGAAACCCATAGTGACGTTCTCTTATTATTTTTTTTTTTTTTAGCTACACAAATTTGCAGTTTGTACATATATGACACGTTCTATGTCGGGGTTCAGTGTGGACGTAGCGCGTGAAGCATTGTATCCAGTTACACAATCATGAACTGAAGATCCAGGACAAGTGTGGTGTGTCTGTGGGGACATTTATAGAGCTATTGTCCATGTATTTATCTTCAACTTTCATCGGGTGGAAGGGATACCCAAAGGTCGGGTTTGTATAGGTTTGAGGGTTGCACCTGTACTCAGTGAAATTTTCTGAGCGCTGTTGATCGAGACCTGAAAACGGCCCTGGATGGGGTTGTCGTTCAAATGTTTCGGTACGTGGATCATTATTTCGTGTAGGTCGATTCTAACGGATGTGTGGATTCGCGCTTGAATCTGTTGAACATTTTCAAGGACGTTGGAGCGGTTTGCAGTTCAGTTTTGAACTTCCTAATGACAATTGCACTAAGTTTTTGGATTTGAAGTTGTTTTACAATTGGTGTCATACGTGTTGGACGTACGCACCAGAAGCGTGAAGCCTGTCCTTGACTTTCGTTCTGGGAATTCTAAAGTTGTCAAACATGCTGTAGCAGTGTCATGTTCAAGGCCGTGCTCAAGAAATCTTGTCCGCACAAGAAGAAAGCCTCGAGAGCAGCTGGACAGGTTCAAGTTGGCCTGAGAATCATTTCGCGAGGCACGAGGAGCTCGAAGGAATTCCATGCGTCCCGGTGTATCCCATCGTTTACAGAAAGTGGGAGCGAGGTTTGGGTGCAATGTTTTTTTTCAGCTGGCAACCGCTTAGGCAGCATTTGCGCGGCTGTAGAGAAGAAGGAGCAAGGCAAGGGGGATGCAAGATCAAGCACAGGCCCAGGAATGCGCCACCGATGTAGTGTACCGACATTCCACTTTAGTGCGGGAAGCGTTATTTTGGACAAACTGGGCGGTGTATGAATAACAGGCTTTTGGATCATTAAAGAGACAGATGTGTTCTAACCTATCGTTGCACGGTAGAGAATCCGGCTGCGCACCCTTGTTTGCTGACACGACAGTGCAATCCAGGTTCAACGATAGGGTAGCACGTGAAATTGAACAAGCATATCTCATTCACAAAGCGGGCGATTCGCGAGTCGCGAAACCCTCGGTCACTTTACTAGCGGCAGAGTTAGATTTACTGGAAGCGCGTCATTGAATTAATCTTTGTCGGCTCATGGTTTCTAGCACGTGTTCATCTAAACACACATATATGTTTGTTGTTTCAATAAATTCTGAGTTGATAGTTTGCGCCATGTCCGTGTTCCTTCGTCTTGTGATACCGTGCTTTCGCGCACCACCGACCTATATATATATAATGAGTTACCAACTCGCCCAGCAGGCCGTCATTCTAAAGGCTATGCTAGCTACGCCACGGCTATGTATACATAGGACATACGCGGTTATCTTACGTCACGGCGGCCATGCGCGGCTATGCTGATGTCACGCTAGCTGCGGCACGGACTGTCTACGTCGATGCGCGTGGCTTGGCAGCGGCTGCTTCTCGGCGCATGCGCGGCTAGGCGAGGTTAAACCTAGGTGGCGCGCAGCTGTGGCTTGGTCCTTGCAAGGCGGCGGGTTTTTTTGCGTACGGACGGACGTCTCGAGCTTTAACAGCTTCTGAAAAAAGTCACACGCGCGGTCCTCTATGCGTTTGCTTGAGACGACTGGAAGACGAAACCATCTTCTTGTTTTCTCCTCCTTTTTCATCTGCAGCAGCATCAACAAAGTGCGCAGCTACGTCGCGCATTGTCTTGTGTGTACTCCAGTAATGCACGCACACCTTTGAAAAAGACACACATACTTGTATGGGGAGCACACTGAACGCAGACATATGTACTTGCTCGTTGCGGCTCATGTATGTTACACGAGTGCAGGCTTTCATCTTTGTGTCAATCAGGGTGCACCAGTTGTCCTGCCATCACGAAAGCGCGGTAACAGGCACTTTGTTGTGACTGGCCTGTTTCCTGCCGCTTGAAGACGAAGCTGGCAAACAGATTAACCGCGTGCACAGTGATAGGAGTGGCTGTTAAAAAGACTATTCTTATCAGGACGAGCAGGGCATAGCTCGCGCATACCTGTCGGCGAAGCAGCCTTTAAAACTGCCCTGTTTATCGGTCACCCGAAGCGCGTTATCTCCCGTCAAGTGCTCTGCGAGTGCTTTGCTGGAAAAGCAATCGCTCCGCTGTGTACAACATATTTCCAAGGCACGAAAGCAGGGGCATGAATCAAGGGCCCGTTTCTTTGTTAGACACAAGCTAATGATGAAGTAAAGCGCCAAAAAACGAAGAGGACCGGCCGACGCGCTACTTGCAACTCAAGGTTGTTGAATAAACACAGAAAGAAATACGCAACATGATAAAAGAGGCACGCAGCCGTAAAAATCTTAGCGAATAGGCCGTACGTCTGTTGATGAAAAAAAGTCGCGCAAGGCACAGCAGAGCAGGCGGGCTGGTCATGACTCGTCTAGGCCCGTCTTTCTTTCCCACTATGCTAAGCTTGCCTATGCTTGCTCTCTTTCTCAGCATTTTACAGCGACGCTGTACCGTGGCGCCGCTATGCGGAGGCATCCGTGTGACGTGCAAGGTTGGATGTCTCCGCCAGCCCTCTCCAGCTCAGCCTGCAGCCGATTTCGCGTCTTCTTTTTTTATTGTTATTGTTGTACTTCACTTTGAAGAAATCAGTAAACTATACGAAATATTACGTACGAAGTGCCTGTATAACTTTTCCGCAAAGATGTAACATTCCTCAAGTTGACTTAGACACCGCCTTGACTGCCGCCGCCGTCTGCTGCGGCCATCGATAAGGGAGCCACGGGGGCCGAGCGCGCGGCTTTTGTAAAAGAACCATTTTGTGGCGCATTCAGACTAAGAATCTAACGGGCTTGAGCTTGAGAAAAGAGAAACATATTTGCTGCAAAAGGAATGCGCGCAGCGTGGGACTTTGTTCGCTGTAGCTTCGCATCTAAAGACGGGTCTCGGTTGACACGAGAAAGAAATGGCATGAGCAAATTTGCATTCCCCTTTAATACACATCACCTCATAAAACACGGTGCAAGCGGTTTCTCCGCTCTATGGGAAGCAACCCCACATGCTTACACCTGGATGCAGCCTCAACCTTTTCAAATTATTGGAGGCAAACGCACAAGAGCAGGCCGCGCCTCATTCAGAGTTGTAGCTAGATAACACTTTACATGAGCACAAATTTGTCTGCGGCACGATTTTCATGTGTATCTGTTAATTGCTCCTTATTGCGCGAATTTTATAAGTTGTCACAATGTGCGTTTTCAATCGCCATCGAGCCACATCGGGCTAAAATTTTCGACGATTTACTCCGTTTTGCAGTTGGCACAAAGGCGGCAATCGCGATCGAAAAATACGGTCCCGATATGGCTCGATTACGATAGTAAGTGCACCGTGTGCCAGCCCGCCGTCTTACATTGCGCATTTTAATGCGCTAGCATGCTGCAAGGGATGGCTTACTGTGGTCTGGATGGTAATTTTGGGCTTAAGTTAAAGGGACACTAGAGGCAAATAGCAATTTATGTCAGAGTGAAACCTCAATGTATGACAATGTCTAAAACGGCAGTATTATCAACAGCAGTGCCCTACTTACCGAGAAATTAAGCTAAATGTATCACACGATGAGCGCCACGAGTGGGACACTTTGGAAGTGATCCCGATGACGTGGGAGAGTCGGAATACAATTAATCACTAGTAATCAAACTAGCTGCAATAAAAAAAAAAATTCCGAGCATCAAGACACGTAATAAAACGCTGCTTGCTCGTTTCTGTTTGATTCATGGAAAAAAAAAAGAACCTCTTTGACGTTGCCATCGGGAACGGCGCGCGTGGTTCAAAAGTTCCGTTTTCGCCGAGCTGCGCTTCGCCCCATAGAGCTAATATACTGACTCTAGAGGAAAAGCTGGGCCGCGCGACCGCTAACCACAAGAGCGCTGACATCTTGGAACGTTGTCATTCTTGCCATCACATATCAATCCTAAAGAAGCCTTGCACAATTAAAAACGCGTGGATATTGTTTTCTGTTTATTTTGAACACTTTTACGAAAGAATACGACGGCTATTTATGCAATTTACTGTGCGCGGAAAGGAGCGTTTGCAAGCTGGTTTACTAGATGGCGCCACCCGATCAACCTCGAGAGTGCGCTCGCGGCCGATTGCGCCGGTTTCTGCGTCGCGGTAGTCGCGGTAAAGCTCCTGAAACTTCGTTTACGTCGTGTATCTCGTAGCTGTCATAGTGTCTCATTGTGTGCGTTTTCTGTTGCCACGTACCACTCGGCTTCATGTGACAGCCCTTTTTTTCTTTCAAGCTGAAACCTCAATGCCAACCAGGACGGACGGCAAAGAAGAGACGAGACAAGCACTGAAAGTTATGTAACTAGGCGCAACCGAAGTTTTTTTACTATTTTTAACGGCGATAAAATTTCGTGTGCCGTGTATCTTTAATTTTGATTGAAGCTTTCGGGTGACGTCTCACTCACATTCGCCGCTGCATGCTGCAATCGACATTGTTCTGATTTATGGCACTCTGCGCTGAAGTACGGCAGCAATGAGCTGAAAAGAACGTGGATACAGGTGTCTCGTCATTGCAAGTCCAAGCACCGCGCGACCGCGGCCTACGCACTTTGCTTCGAGCTGCGAATCTGTCGAGTGACCCTTGTGCCAGTGGACGGAGAACTTTATTCGTTATGCATTACTGGTAGGGCGTGCCTAGTAAAAACCATGCACAAACAGGTGGTAACGTTAACTGTTATCAGTCGGGCCAGCTGCACAGACAACGCTACACTAACACAGGGCTTCACGCATCAAAATATACAGCTGATGTTCCCTGAACAGCGCGTAGCTGGCTTAGGTTGGTAGATTAA
Source organism: Rhipicephalus sanguineus (assembly GCF_013339695.2). NCBI lineage: Eukaryota > Metazoa > Arthropoda > Arachnida > Ixodida > Ixodidae > Rhipicephalus > Rhipicephalus sanguineus. Next base: position 13,159,275 of record NC_051177.1, read on the forward strand.
AACTGATTACTACCGTCAAATATAGCGAGCGTCTCAGGGTCTGGCAACGTTCGTTTTGTTCCATCATGGCGGAACCCATGCGGTTATGGGTTTCAATGCATGGGCCCTATGGGAGCTTTTCCTCTAGAGTCAGTATATTAACTCTATGCTTCGCCCGGCGCCCTGCTTCGCTGACGTGGTCGCGTCCCAGTGGTAGTTTCGGTACCGCGTACTGCCGCGTGTGTTTTGCACGCTCGCGAAAGTCGCTCTGACAGAAAGTTCGACAAAATACCGCATGCATGTGATGTTGCCGGATGCCCGAATGATGCACGCCGCCAGTGCACGCCGCCGCGCAGTAAAGGCGGGCAACGTTGGGCACGCCAACAGTGACGTGCAAAATACCGCTTTCAGGCGGGTGATTTGAAGTGCGCTAACGCGATGCGGACCACTAAAACGTGATTTTATTTCAAGACAAGCACTTCTTTGGCATAAAAGTAGCACTACGAGGATTCTGGACCGCCATTTCAACAATCAAAGTCGACTTAATATTTACCTTTAAGAAACGCGAAAAAAAAAAAAAACGGAGACGAAGCAGAGGTACATACAGGACAAGCGCTTGTCCTGTGTATATCTCTGCTTCGTCCCCATCTTTTTTTTGTTTTGTTTTTTCGCGTTTCAAGCATGAACCGATTCCAACTAGATGTCGGCAATTTTATGTTTCAGTGAAAATACCAGTGTCCAGCATTGACAACTTCATTGATAAGCAGTATGACACTTCGCGGCTGCTGTTAGAAGGTGAATCAATGCTTGACGCCCGCGTAGTTAGATTTAGGTGCACGATAAAGAACTCCATAGAGGTAGTCGAAATTTCCGGAGCACGCCACTACGGCGTTCCTCGTAATCACATTGTGTTGTTGGGACGTAAAACCCCGACAATTACGGAATCAGAGATTGAAGGTGGCCACGTTGTCGCCTATAGCGCAGCATAGAGAAGAAGTCACACTGGATGGGCACATTCTACAGGCATCCTCTATAAGCAAGGAACCTCACGAGCTGGAAAAAAAAAATAAATTATTATTGGGTGACACCTCTTGCAAAGCAGGGTAACGGTGAAAGCGAAAGCTCACGCTTGGCTCGCACTGTCACACTATAATAAAGTACCATGCCGCCGATAACTTTTAATACACTTTGCCACATTATGTGGTCGCTGGGTGTCCGCATACGTGAAGCGAGAGAAAAACAAGGCTGCTGAAAGGGGAAAGCGCCAGAAATCGCGGTTAGAAGAAGCGTCTTCAACCGTCCGTTTCCCTTCTCCGGAACAACGTGAAATCACGTGATCCAACCCTGCACGTCACAACGATCACAGAGCCCGCGTCTCCAGTTGTGGGCCTCGCGCCCAATACTCTACACCCCAACGGTTTCGTCTCCGTGGGCAAAAAAACAACAAAACAACAACAAAAAATTAAAGCATATCCACGGGTGAATGATGAAGAGCTTGGGCGAAGCTCCTGAATCAATCATGGTCTCGGGATTCGCTTCTCGTTGAGCCCGTTTCGCAGCGGCGTCCTTGGTGCGCACCGTCACGGGATCCGCCTGGCTGCCGCCAAGCGAGCGCCCGCCGCTGCGCATTAGAGGATTTTAGCCTGTCCGGTATTCCGGTAACGCCCTAATACCGGATAGCGTGTGCCGTAGCTGCCGCCACGTCAAGTGGCGCCAGCTATGGAGGATAAAAACAACTAACAAACACATAATGTATGTCCTTCGAGATTATGGATTGTCACTCGCTAAGCCTACACATTGATTATTTGAGTATGGCTCTCCAAAACGGTTGCCGTATCGGCACGGAATACTTTGCTGTCGAAGCTTACGAACGTGAACATAAAGCAAATAAAAGCATTCAGTTCGGAAATAACGAGCGACAGAGCGCGCGACGGCTCCTTGATAGATTCGAAGTGGACGGCAATCGCTTTCGCGGCGCGGCCATGTTTGCGGGCGTGCGCATGCGCTGTTTCACACCCGGTATTCCGGTACACGTAAAGCATTTTGCGTATAGCGGTGTACCGGACAGACTAAATCCTCTATTGTCCATGCTCCGCCAACGATCCGACACGTACGGCGACGATCCAGGAGAATGAGAGAGGCGCTCGCTCCCCGGCATCCCCGCGCAGCCCTGCGCAGCAGCATCCCCGCGCAGTGCGCAGCAGCGGCACTTCCAGCGCCAATCTAGTGTCGATTCACACAAGCGCCATATTGCACACATGGATGGGTTGGATGGATGGATGCTATGAGCGTCTCCCTTTAAAACGGGGCGGTGACATGTCTGCACCAGGCTCGAAGGGAGAGCAAAAAAAAAAAAGCTTCCTTGTTTCATGTTGGCCTAATACCTTATCTACATTGATTAAATCTGTTATTATACCAAAAAATATAAATTCACGGTCCATCTCTCTGCCTCTTAAGGCAGAATGACCTTATTTTCCCCCATTATTTATTTTTGTTCTTTATCTCTACTTTTTCTGCCACCAATACTCTAACCGTCTCTTACTTATTTCTATCGCGGACGTGTGCAGCTTTTCCATTGTTGTCCCTAAACCCAAGGCTTCATGTAGACTCGTGCCCACACGTATACTGGGTGAATATCGCCACATTCAATCAGTACATGTTCCATCGTTTCCTTAGTTCCCCCGCAGCATGTACATTGTTCTTCTTCGTTACTGAATCTCGCTTTATAACTACGCGTTCTAAGGCAGCCCGGACCTTGCTTCAAACAGTAAAGCGCTTCACCCTTGAATTATCATAAAACATTTCCCTCCTTATTTCGTTTTTTCCCTTCGGTAGTTACTCAGAGCCGGCTTTCTTTTCCATCGCTGCCATCCAATAAGTCCTCTCCGCCTCTCTGACCTTCCGCTTAATGCTCCTTGTTGCCATATCGCCCGCACTGCTAGCCGTATATTTACTGGTGAGCCTCCTAGTTCTTTTTCTCCACTGCGTGTCAACGCTTTTTCTATACAAATACCTGAAAACCTTCTCTGCCCATCTACTCTTCTTCATTTTCCTCAGCCTCTCTTCGAATCTCATTTTGCTCTGAGCTTCCCGCACTTCAAAGCCTGTCCATCCCATATCACCCTTTACAGCCTCATTTGTCGTCTTCCCGTGCGCCCAACGCGAGACGGCCCACCGTCCTTTGATTTACATGTACTTCTATGAGACAGCGCCATCTATTGCATCATACGGGAGATCCGTTCAGCCGGACAACGGAGACTTGACAAGGTTAGACTAAGAGGAGCTACGCCCCTAAAAACGCGCGGGCAGAAAACGCGTGGGCAGAAACCACGTGGCCTACAGCATACAGCATACAGCTCAGTATTGCTTTCAATAAAGGAAACCACAAAACAAGTATCAAAACCCCATGATGGATGATAAGGCGCCTGTAACAGGCGGCGTGACGTCAATATCCATATGAAATATAAACTAAAGCGCAGCTTTGCGACAGCACAGTTTGTAACACCGGACGTGGCGTCGCTACATTACATACATATAAAAGGGCCCGCCTAGTCGCATTCCTCTTGTGACGGGGCCACGTACAGTGAGGAGCGGCTTCGAGAACAGAGTGTGAACAACGGCGTCGGGCTCGTGCCACGGATGAACATCGTGTCCAGGATAGGGTGGCTAGAATGGACAGGTGTGAAAAGCGGCCGCTGTACGCAGGGGCGCGAGGAATCGAGCAGCCGACGTGCCGCGTAGCGCTGCTCATGTCCGGCAAACCTGTCTCGCCCTATTTAGCTTGCAACAGTGTCCCTGCCTTAATCGCCTTTTTTTTCTCTTCCTTCTCAGCGAGTGCAGTAAAAAAGGGCCCATCTGGCTCTCCTTGTTCATGAAGAAATGCGCGCGAGAAGGAATATATCGGAGTGAGACACGCCAACGAGCATATGTCGACTGTTGTAACTACTTCCTCGAAAGAAGAAGATTCGTCACAAGCAACGTGGATATTTGAGAAAAGACATTGAAGCTAAGGGAAAGTTAGAAAACGTCGAGTAAATGAGAATGCTAAATGAGCAAGCGGTCACAATCAGATGGATTTATTTATTTACCCAGTAAGCATCTAGATATGAAGTAATACAAAGGATCGATGCAGACAAAATAGATTTGGAACGAAGAAAAGGGAAAGAAAAATAAACCATCGCGGTAACCTTTTCGTCATTCTTATGTAGCTGAATACAGCAGAGCAGTGGCGTCAAATAATACATTTATTCGAACACTTGTGGCTTATCCTATCTGCTGAAGCGGAGCTACAAGGCACCTTTTTCTCCAGTTGGGTTATCGGCGAAAGAATAAAAGGAAGCAGTCTGTTGTTTCAAATGATTGCAAAATTTGCACAATGCCGTGAGACCAGCATTATATATGAATAAAAATTCACTCCTGGAATTCGACAGCGCAATCTGGCGCAAGAACCTCTAATTGTCTAGATGCACACCGCTATTTATTCCAGCAATGTCTTTCATGTACCAAGTCTTTAAATTTATCCAGCGATAATTTGCCAATGTCGCTTTGCAAACAAGTATTATATCTTAAAGCTGTCGCATCAGCCGTATCTGATAAACTAGTGATTAGAGGTCCACATAGAGATACAGGCTTAGTCTGCCATTTCATTCAGATACAATCCGTGGTGGCCGGTACCCTCAGCAACCCAATTTTTTTGTAAGTTTGCAGGTATCATATAACGAAACATGCTCAGGAGTGTTGAATTCGTTGCCGCAGGAAGTGCTGAACATACCGAAAGAGAACTTGTAGCTACGCGTATAACTGCTGCTGATTCATTTGACGGGAGCTAGTTTGCTAAAACAATAGCTAATATTTCTGAACTTAATATCAGTGTATATATGGTGATCAGAGGAAGATAGAAAAATGCGTCAATTTCTGCAATCCAATAGAGAGTGCGGCTAACCGCCTTAGGTGTATGATCGAGAAGTCGAATTGAAAAAGACCACTCAAGAGAGCGAGAGAAGAGGCCTAACCCTACCTTTTCCTTTGATACCAATGCGTCAGTCGCAATAGGGGATATTCAAAATGTACAGCGCTACTGTCCACAATTCAGTAAGCTCGATCCGCCATGTTTTGTTGGGCGCGAAAACGAAACGAGTCGCATATCGCAGCCTTTCAGGTGCTTGTTGCTGATTATTTATCTTCGTTCTGCGATGACTTCCCAATGCTTCGTGCGCTGTTCAGGCAACGAGGGAGCCCTGACAATGCCAGGAACGAGGTAGCATTAATTTTAACGGAATTCATCAGTTAAATGAACGAAGAAAAATGATATACCGACGCGAACTTGTTTCGCCAACAAGATCGGCACTGTGTTTAAGTTCGGAAATGACCGGCGCACGCAAAAGCGCTCTTCAACCTCAGTTCTTACTTCTCCGTTCAATTTAGTTGCTCGCCTGCAACATAAGCTACACTTACGAAACAATATGCATTTTAAAACAGACGGCCGACGTCGCACGCGCGCGAGAGAGCATAAATGACCAACATTAGCTTATCGGTGTTGCAGATCAACGAAAGCAATGATTTACGTATATAAACGTGTGTAGGCAGTGCCACAGACGCTGCTGCGCGCGTCCTCGGTAAATCAGTGCCGCCACTCGAGACCCGATCGCAAAGATCCACACAGCCATCGCTTTGCAAGCTTCGCAAGGCAGTGTGCGCCGAAGTACATAGTCCGCACGCCGCGACTGCCCTTCGCTTTACACCACCTTAGCCCTCAGCTTTTATTTTCCTTTTGCTTCCTTCGGTTAGCGTGCGCTGCGAACACGGAGCGAGTTACGGAGACGTACTACAGATGGAGCTGTTTGTTCGGTAGATCTAGAGTCACTGTATATGCTACCTTTAGGTAGCAGAGTAGCGCATAGGTCCGGCTAGCAACCACAGCTATGCGGTGAAGTCGCACTTCGTTTTTGCAGGCGACATGCCTACCGTGTCGCCGGTTAGCCTGCCTGGCGTGTCGAAGACCGGCGATAAACATTGGCTGTCGATGGCTAGTGTTAATTCAGTTCGCTGCAGCGGCGGCGTCGAGAAATAAAAAAATTGGCCCAAGCGGCAGCTTCTCTGCAATGCATGGTTGCTAGCGGCGTTGGAAGACAGATGCGCAACTCTGCCACTTAAAGGTAGCATATACAGTAACTCTAGGTAGATCTAGAGTTACTGTATATGCTACCTTTTGCTACCTAAAGGTAGCATATACAGTGACTCTAATGAAAGTGACTCGAGGGCGACCCCCTCTCCCGACGTCACCACGCTGCAGCCGACACAACAAGTTATGATGACGTCATAGTCGCCATTTCTCTTTTGCCGCGCTTGCAATGGCGCTTGCACAAGCAGACAACTTTTCGGCGGCTGTCCGTGGCCGCTGCGCATGCGTTTAAATTTTGTGTTTGGCGACATTGCTTTCCCGTTTCCTGTTCGAAAGGGCTTTTTATTTCCTTTTGCTGTCTGGGCTGCGGACCGCGCGGAAGTGCGTTAGAGTTCTGTGTGCTGACTTGGTCGAGCGTTGCACACGCTAGGTGGTGATAGTTACACCCGGCGGCTTGTCGTTTTTGAGCTCTCTCATACCGAAACGGAGACTTGTCAGTAATGAGTAGCCTGTAATTAATTATTAGTCTCACGCTGCAGCAAACGATGTGCCGTGTTATGACTAACAGGCCCCCAGCAACACCTTGCGGCAAAAAAACGCGAGGCCAAAATTTTTGTCTCAGTACCCCGTTAAGCTTTATGCGGCTAGAGTAAACATATTTTATTTTTTTGCAGCGAAGATGCATATCTCCACCCCGGAACGGTTTAGTTTCCGTGGGCTAAAAGCTAAGCGCCAGGCCCCTAAACCACCAACAGGCGCTCGCGCTCTCGTGCTCCTCTGCTATCAGTGCGCACGTCCCTTGCGTTTTCACCTCGGACGCTGAGGAAGGGCATTCGGGAGGTGGACAGACGAGCCTACGAACGCGTTCGCTGTAGACTCCTAATAATAATAATAATAACAATTATGGGGGCTCAACGTCTCAAAACCACGATATGATTATGAGAGCCGCCATAGAGGAGGGCTCTGGAAATTTCGACCACCTGGGGTTCTTTAACGTGCACCTAAATCTAAGTACACCAGCCTCAAGCATTTTCGCCTCCATCGAAAATGCGACAGCCACGGCCAGGATCCGATCCCGCGACCTGCGGGTCAGCAGTCGAGCACCATAACCACTAGATAGACCACCGTGGAGGGTATCGCTGTAGACTCGTGCGCAACTGCAACGCCACAACTAAGTTTCGACATCCGGGTGGTTTAGAGGCCCTTTATTAATTGCAGGCAAACGGCATACCTTTCTTTGCAATAAGGCGTACGGCATAGAGCTCAGTGTTCGTTTCAATAAAGAAAACCACAAAACAAGCATCAAAAGCGCATGCTGGATGTTAAAGCGCCTGTGAACAATGGGAACACCCTCCCACGCGTTCCAGGTTAAGATAGATTGCAGCTGCTTTGCACTCTTTGCACTTCACACGAGGGGTTCGAATGACGTCAAACAGCCCTTCCTTCTCCTCGAGGGTGTTTCCCGCTTTCATATATAAAAGGAAGACCCGTCTAGCAACTCATTCAGTTAATTTTAAGACCACCATGGGTAGACCACAGAAATTAAATTAAAAGTTCCAGAAGAACCGCGTGAATACAATGCTGTACGAAAGGAACAAATTCGTCTGCCTGAAAATGGTCGCGGAACGAACACGGTCTACCAGAGCGACCACAAAGCGATTACCACTACCATTACTCTAAAGTAATAAAAACATACCCCCCCCCCCCCCCACCCATCAGCGTGCGTGGTGTTTGATACAGCTTTGCTGGACATTCACATTCGCAGGGCGGGGTGGCGGCCATTTTCTTGGGGAGGTGGGGCGTTATTTTCGCTTGCCTCCGCGCGAGGTCGTCAACAAGATCACCGCCAACGTAGATACCTAAGGCCTTAAATAAAAAAAAGACGGCAATCGGGCTCTCATTTAACAAATTTCGCTGTTCATACATGCTAAGAGGACAATTTATTAAAGGATACTGTCGAGCGGCGGGCACCATTGCAAAGTTTGGTTGCTGCAGGAGCGTTTCCCCGAAATGGCCTTTCGATTCGGCTCACCATTGGAGCCACACTGTCTGCTGGAGGCGAGAACAAACAAGTACTGTGTCCTCGCTGCCCCGCCTCCACTTGTTTCTCTGTTGGTTCCATCCAGAAGTAGGATCCGGATGTCCCCCTTTATTTTTGAATGTATAGCCCCAAGAAGGGGACCTCCTCCCGCCAGCTGACCTCACACTCCTCGGAAATGTGCTGTATCCGCTCTTGGTTCCTCTTGCCGCTTTGGCTGATGAAACGATGCCGCAGTCAGTGACGCTGCAAACAGTGTGCTTTACGGTTTCAGGTCATTTCCGCGACGTTTCATGTTTCACAGCTACCTGAGCACGTTTGCAATGCCTGTAGCCTTGAATGTTTTCCTACTACAGAGTACATTCACATTTCACAACGCAGGTAAAGACACCGTGGCTACAGCGACACGTATGACAAGCGTTCACGCAGAACGAGCAATTCCATTGACTCCCAGCACTAAAAGAAAGAAAAACTCAGGAGCCCCTCTTCTGCCGGAAAATTGGAGCCAGCGAAGCTCGGCGTGTGCGTGCCTAACGTACTGCTTTTCTTTCTTTCTATTGCATTGCGCAATGCTCCCCCTAACTTCTTCCTTCCTCCATGCCGGGACCTCCATCCACGTGCTTAAGAGCGCAACACTTCAGTGGCTGCAGGCAGCAACGACGGTCATGTCCAGGCAACAGTGAAATGAAGTGACCGCCATGAAAATACCAGAAACGGCCGACCACCGACACGCCCACGATCGAGATAGCACCAATGATTGGGACACGGCGCATAGAAATACGTTTGTTACTGGCGTACCTCTAAGGGCCACATTTCTCTACACCCGCCGGCGGCGCGTTTTTCGCGTACCACGCCGCCGCCGCCACCGAAATCTGATACTCACAACAAGCTTCGAATCACGCATGGATGTGCACTGCTGAACCCGTAGTTAGTCTGAACGTCGTAGTCATTCTGCCGTACTACGTGTTTGTTGGTTCGATGGTCGTGATGGATATGAGTCTATGACCAACTGCGTTAATTAGTTTATGATCAAATGACTAAATGCGATTATGATTAAACGCCTCAGTGAGTTTGTGACAAAATGTCTAAATGGGGTTATGATTAAATGTCCAAATGACCATTACTGCTGAGCTGAGCGAACGCGGTCATTATAGGACACTGTCCCAAATGTGCCGATAGTCACTGCGCTTTCAATTGAATATAGCTCTTTTCTACACGTTCTTTTAGTACAATGCCTGAAATTAATAGATGATCAAGTGGCTCCAGCACATTTCATGAAATGGACACGACGGTTCAAGACCAGTTGGGTCCCTTAGGGCTATAAAGGGCTATAAAAAACGCTAATCTTTGTGGTTTGCTGTTTACATTTAAGGGAGCTTTGGTGTTCGCCTGGGCCGAGTGAAGGCGATAGCAGTTCTGTAACGCGAGGCTATCATATGCTGAATACTTGGGGGGGGGGGGGGGGGGGGCATGACACTTGGTCGTCTACGCGTGCCTTCCTGAGCGCACTGAGTGATTGCTGCTCTAGGAAACAAAGAGAACTTTTGTCTTGTAGCGCACAGGGAAACGTGCCAAGTTCCAGCTCGCCGTGTGCCTTCACCGTGCCAGGTTGCTCCATGTCAAATAACTTCTAGACCAGGTGACATTGATTGAAATAGAGCGAAAGTAGGAATAACAATTGGAAGAGTTGGTATGGATTCATTATTATAAAAATGGCACGTTGGAAAGAGACGAAAAGACTGTGTGTTTTCAGTCTTTCAGAGGAAACGTAGTGACAAAATTATTGGTCATATGGGAAGCTGATCAAAAGTACACAAGATGGCTGTCAGCCAGTAAAAAAGGGCCCCTGTATTTCTACTGCAAATCATGCAACACTGATTACAAATGTGTAAAATTACAAACTGACCACCACTCCGCTAGCTGCAAGCACAAGAAAGGCGCTACAGATTTGCATTTGACCCTGAAGATCACATTAATACGTTCAATGAGTGGGCAAAGTGAACTTGACAAATTTTTCTGTCTGTGTAGCAATTGGCGCCATCTGCAAGCCCTTTATGTGCAATTCCACAGAAAATGTAAAAAAAAAGACCTCCGGTGGCTCTAATATGCTGCTTTTTGCTTCTATATAATAAGATTTAGAAGAAATGCGCCAGAAAGCAGCACAATCTTTAGGCTTTGTTAAAGGTGAATTAGCCTGAATGACGTCATTAAAAAGTCAATCTAGGCATTTTTCTTGCAATCTAGGACATTTTCGGGGTCAATTTGGGAATAAAACGTTGACTTCGGTTGGCATCACTGGCTCTCGTGGTATTCTCATGTCGCTTGAAGGAAAGAAGATGAATTTTAAAGGCTCGTTTTTGTTTGTTAGACACAGTATTAATGAGAACTAACAGACAACACCTAACAGAACTAACAGACAACTAACAGACAATTGTCTATTAGTTCTCATTAATCTCATGTCGCTTGGCGTCACGCAGGCAAAACCATGTATAGCGTAGCCATGTATAGCATAGACATGTGTAGAAAGTATAGCAAGGGGACGGGAAAGGAAAGTGAAGATAAGGAGGAGAGATGTGAGGGTGAGGAGAAGGGAAAGGAGAAATGGAGAGGGTAAATCATAGCATATATCCATGTATGGTGTCACGCAGGCAAAACCATGGCGTAGCCACGTATGGTATAGTAAGGGTGCGGGAAAGGGGAGTCAGGGTGAGGAGGAGGAAGAAAGAAGGCAAAGCATAGCATAGCCATGTATGGTGTCACGCAAGCAAAACCATGTATAGCGTAGCCACGTATGGTATAGTAAGGGTGCGGGAAAGGGGAGTCAGGGTGAGGAGGAGGAAAGAAAGAAGGCAAAGCATAGCATAGCCATGTATGGTGTCACGCAAGCAAAACCATGTATAGCGTAGCCACGTATGGTATAGTAAGGGTGCGGGAAAGGGGAGTCAGGGTGAGGAGGAGGAAAGAAAGAAGGCAAAGCATAGCATAGCCATGTATGGTGTCACGCAAGCAAAACCATGTATAGCGTAGCCACGTATGGTATAGTAAGGGTGCGGGAAAGGGGAGTCAGGGTGAGGAGGAGGAAAGAAAGAAGGCAAAGCATAGCATAGCCATGTATGGTGTCACGCAAGCAAAACCATGTATAGCGTAGCCACGTATGGTATAGTAAGGGTGCGGGAAAGGGGAGTCAGGGTGAGGAGGAGGAAAGAAAGAAGGCAAAGCATAGCATAGCCATGTATGGTGTCACGCAAGCAAAACCATGTATAGCGTAGCCACGTATGGTATAGTAAGGGTGCGGGAAAGGGGAGTCAGTGTGAGGAGGAGGAAAGAAAGAAGGTAAAGCATAGCATAGCCATGTATGGTGTCGCGCAAGCAAAACCATGTATAGCGCAGCCATGTATAGTAAAGTATAGCAAGGGGGGAAAGAGAATTGAGGGTCAGGAGGACGGGAAGGAGGAAGAGAGAAGGTAAAGCATAGCATAGCCATGTATGGTGTCACGCAGGCAAAACCACGTATAGCATAGCCATGGTGAAGGTAAAAGAACCTCGAGGCACTGCGCCGACCAAAGTGAAAATTAAAACACAGAGAAAAAGACGTTTCGGCTCCCACACGGGAGCCTTGTTCACAAGTGAAATGAAAAACATGCGTCAAGCAGTTCGCCTTATGTACGCTCGAATACGTCATGCAGGCAGCGCGCATAAACTGGCGGCAGATTACAATCGCTCCTTTTGAGAGTGCGCGGTGTGGTCTGTATCACGAGCGACTCAAGATGAAGACGCCGTGACAGTGCTTTTTCTCTAGCGAGAACACGTGCCCCCCCCCAGTCGATTGTGTGTCCACATGACGCATGCTCAGCCAAAGCACTGGATTTCACATTTCCCTTCTTCACGTCATAATTGTGCTGCTTGAGACGCCGTTCAAAGTCACCAGTCTCACCACTATATACGTTACAATCCGCGCATGGGACAGCGTACACCACACCAGGGAACTTCACTTTGGGTAGTCTGTCCTTCACATTCACGAGTGATTGCCGCAGTTTCTGGTCTGGAACATGTGCCACCTGGACGTTGTATGAACGACGTTGTATGAATGCTTTTTTTTTCGCATCGCTACTTCGAAAAAAAAAGCGATTGGCTCTGCGAGATTCCATTACAAAAAGGAAAGAATGCGTTTACTGAACGTCGACCAAATCGTCCCCGTTGTGACTTCTATCGCGAATCCTCCAGCAACAAACACAAGACACACTTCTGCTGGAGCGGCGGCGGGCCACCCGCATCCACACTTCGGGGCTTCGTCCGTTCGCCTCTAGGTGCCGACATTGTTCGATCTCGCGGTCACGCGCCGAATGGGACGGACGCGTAGCAACGACTCGTTGCAGGAGCTAATCGCGAAGCTCATGATGCTTCACCTCACTTTACCGCTCCCAGACGGCGACACCACCCCGCCTCCGTAAAGCACTGAGAGGAAAGTGTGAGATATGAAAGGCGCGTTTGCAAAGCTCCAGGGCGTGTGGCGATGGCACAGCGGATAGCGTGCCCGGCATCTGTTGTCGCCGACCGAGAGGTCGTAGGTACGACTCCCGCTAATGATACTTTATTTACTTGGCCATAAGATCATGTGCATTTTTTCGACGTCATTTCTGTGGCGGAAATGCGTAACACTGAAACCTTGGTGGACCCCGGCATAAAAAAGCTTTCGTGTTAATCCCTGCGCGGCACATGCGCGTTTTGTAGCGTTAGCTACACTTGCCTAACCGGAGCCGATTTCGCGTGGATCCTCATGAGCCGTGCCGCGCATGCGCAAGGATCAGTGATGTCACACAGATGGCTCACCAGAGCCGTCATCTCACGCACTCTCCGCCACCGCCGCGCATGACTCGCCGCTGCTGGTCTGCGCGTTCGTGAGGAGCGGCTCGTAGCCGCGGGCAGAGCCATCGCGTTTGGGGAGAACTTCAGAATGGATTTCGAATCGACAGGCGGTTAGACGATAATCCGTTTGTTCTTACCCAGTGTATAGAAATATCGAAAATAGAAAACAGGCCCTTATACGTAGCTTATCTAGATATCAGCGGGGCGTATGACAACGTTAATCAGGAAATCTTGTGGGATATATGAAGAAGTGGGCATAGGGGACGACTGTATACAGCTTTTGGGGAAATATACCGAGAAAATACAGTTTGTATAGAATGCGAAGGAATAAGTAGCAAGAACAGCGTTGAAATTAGCAAGGGGCTGAGACAGGGATGTCCTTTGTCCCCGCTGTTATTCATTCTGGTACATCGTGAGGATGGAAAAGCGCTAGAAGTTAGCAACATTGGATTTAATTTGTCACACAAACAAGGTCTGTCACGATGGTTGAGCAGAAGCTTCCAGGTCTATTTTATGCTGATGATATTGTCTTATTTGCGGACAGTCAGATG
>NC_051177.1:13172929-13223016 GCF_013339695.2 Rhipicephalus sanguineus
AAGGGCCCGTTTCTTTGTTAGACACAAGCTAATGATGAAGTAAAGCGCCAAAAAACGAAGAGGACCGGCCGACGCGCTACTTGCAACTCAAGGTTGTTGAATAAACACAGAAAGAAATACGCAACATGATAAAAGAGGCACGCAGCCGTAAAAATCTTAGCGAATAGGCCGTACGTCTGTTGATGAAAAAAAGTCGCGCAAGGCACAGCAGAGCAGGCGGGCTGGTCATGACTCGTCTAGGCCCGTCTTTCTTTCCCACTATGCTAAGCTTGCCTATGCTTGCTCTCTTTCTCAGCATTTTACAGCGACGCTGTACCGTGGCGCCGCTATGCGGAGGCATCCGTGTGACGTGCAAGGTTGGATGTCTCCGCCAGCCCTCTCCAGCTCAGCCTGCAGCCGATTTCGCGTCTTCTTTTTTTATTGTTATTGTTGTACTTCACTTTGAAGAAATCAGTAAACTATTACGAAATATTACGTACGAAGTGCCTGTATAACTTTTCCGCAAAGATGTAACATTCCTCAAGTTGACTTAGACACCGCCTTGACTGCCGCCGCCGTCTGCTGCGGCCATCGATAAGGGAGCCACGGGGGCCGAGCGCGCGGCTTTTGTAAAAGAACCATTTTGTGGCGCATTCAGACTAAGAATCTAACGGGCTTGAGCTTGAGAAAAAGAGAAACATATTTGCTGCAAAAGGAATGCGCGCAGCGTGGGACTTTGTTCGCTGTAGCTTCGCATCTAAAGACGGGTCTCGGTTGACACGAGAAAGAAATGGCATGAGCAAATTTGCATTCCCCTTTAATACACATCACCTCATAAAACACGGTGCAAGCGGTTTCTCCGCTCTATGGGAAGCAACCCCACATGCTTACACCTGGATGCAGCCTCAACCTTTTTCAAATTATTGGAGGCAAACGCACAAGAGCAGGCGCGCGCCTCATTCAGAGTTGTAGCTAGATAACACTTTACATGAGCACAAATTTGTCTGCGGCACGATTTTCATGTGTATCTGTTAATTGCTCCTTATTGCGCGAATTTTATACAGTTGTCACAATGTGCGTTTTCAATCGCCATCGAGCCACATCGGGCTAAAATTTTCGACGATTTACTCCGTTTTGCAGTTGGCACAAAGGCGGCAATCGCGATCGAAAAATACGGTCCCGATATGGCTCGATTACGATAGTAAGTGCACCGTGTGCCAGCCCGCCGTCTTACATTGCGCATTTTAATGCGCTAGCATGCTGCAAGGGATGGCTTACTGTGGTCTGGATGGTAATTTTGGGCTTAAGTTAAAGGGACACTAGAGGCAAATAGCAATTTATGTCAGAGTGAAACCTCAATGTATGACAATGTCTAAAACGGCAGTATTATCAACAGCAGTGCCCTACTTACCGAGAAATTAAGCTAAATGTATCACACGATGAGCGCCACGAGTGGGACACTTTGGAAGTGATCCCGATGACGTGGGAGAGTCGGAATACAATTAATCACTAGTAATCAAACTAGCTGCAATAAAAAAAAAGAACATTCCGAGCATCAAGACACGTAATAAAACGCTGCTTGCTCGTTTCTGTTTGATTCATGGAAAAAAAAAAGAACCTCTTTGACGTTGCCATCGGGAACGGCGCGCGTGGTTCAAAAGTTCCGTTTTCGCCGAGCTGCGCTTCGCCCCATAGAGCTAATATACTGACTCTAGAGGAAAAGCTGGGCCGCGCGACCGCTAACCACAAGAGCGCTGACATCTTGGAACGTTGTCATTCTTGCCATCACATATCAATCCTAAAGAAGCCTTTGCACAATTAAAAACGCGTGGATATTGTTTTCTGTTTATTTTGAACACTTTTACGAAAGAATACGACGGCTATTTATGCAATTTACTGTGCGCGGAAAGGAGCGTTTGCAAGCTGGTTTACTAGATGGCGCCACCCGATCAACACTCGAGAGTGCGCTCGCGGCCGATTGCGCCGGTTTCTGCGTCGCGGTAGTCGCGGTAAAGCTCCTGAAACTTCGTTTACGTCGTGTATCTCGTAGCTGTCATAGTGTCTCATTGTGTGCGTTTTCTGTTGCCACGTACCACTCGGCTTCATGTGACAGCCCTTTTTTTCTTTCAAGCTGAAACCTCAATGCCAACCAGGACGGACGGCAAAGAAGAGACGAGACAAGCACTGAAAGTTATGTAACTAGGCGCAACCGAAGTTTTTTTACTATTTTTAACGGCGATAAAATTTCGTGTGCCGTGTATCTTTAATTTTGATTGAAGCTTTCGGGTGACGTCTCACTCACATTCGCCGCTGCATGCTGCAATCGACATTGTTCTGATTTATGGCACTCTGCGCTGAAGTACGGCAGCAATGAGCTGAAAAAGAACGTGGATACAGGTGTCTCGTCATTGCAAGTCCAAGCACCGCGCGACCGCGGCCTACGCACTTTGCTTCGAGCTGCGAATCTGTCGAGTGACCCTTGTGCCAGTGGACGGAGAAACTTTATTCGTTATGCATTACTGGTAGGGCGTGCCTAGTAAAAACCATGCACAAACAGGTGGTAACGTTAACTGTTATCAGTCGGGCCAGCTGCACAGACAACGCTACACTAACACAGGGCTTCACGCATCAAAATATACAGCTGATGTTCCCTGAACAGCGCGTAGCTGGCTTAGGTTGGTAGATTAAAACTGATTACTACCGTCAAATATAGCGAGCGTCTCAGGGTCTGGCAACGTTCGTTTTGTTCCATCATGGCGGAACCCATGCGGTTATGGGTTTCAATGCATGGGCCCTATGGGGAGCTTTTCCTCTAGAGTCAGTATATTAACTCTATGCTTCGCCCGGCGCCCTGCTTCGCTGACGTGGTCGCGTCCCAGTGGTAGTTTCGGTACCGCGTACTGCCGCGTGTGTTTTGCACGCTCGCGAAAGTCGCTCTGACAGAAAGTTCGACAAAATACCGCATGCATGTGATGTTGCCGGATGCCCGAATGATGCACGCCGCCAGTGCACGCCGCCGCGCAGTAAAGGCGGGCAACGTTGGGCACGCCAACAGTGACGTGCAAAATACCGCTTTCAGGCGGGTGATTTGAAGTGCGCTAACGCGATGCGGACCACTAAAACGTGATTTTATTTCAAGACAAGCACTTCTTTGGCATAAAAGTAGCACTACGAGGATTCTGGACCGCCATTTCAACAATCAAAGTCGACTTAATATTTACCTTTAAGAAACGCGAAAAAAAAAAAAAACACGGAGACGAAGCAGAGGTACATACAGGACAAGCGCTTGTCCTGTGTATATCTCTGCTTCGTCCCCATCTTTTTTTTGTTTTGTTTTTTCGCGTTTCAAGCATGAACCGATTCCAACTAGATGTCGGCAATTTTATGTTTCAGTGAAAATACCAGTGTCCAGCATTGACAACTTCATTGATAAGCAGTATGACACTTCGCGGCTGCTGTTAGAAGGTGAATCAATGCTTGACGCCCGCGTAGTTAGATTTAGGTGCACGATAAAGAACTCCATAGAGGTAGTCGAAATTTCCGGAGCACGCCACTACGGCGTTCCTCGTAATCACATTGTGTTGTTGGGACGTAAAACCCCGACAATTACGGAATCAGAGATTGAAGGTGGCCACGTTGTCGCCTATAGCGCAGCATAGAGAAGAAGTCACACTGGATGGGCACATTCTACAGGCATCCTCTATAAGCAAGGAACCTCACGAGCTGGAAAAAAAAAATAAATTATTATTGGGTGACACCTCTTGCAAAGCAGGGTAACGGTGAAAGCGAAAGCTCACGCTTGGCTCGCACTGTCACACTATAATAAAGTACCATGCCGCCGATAACTTTTAATACACTTTGCCACATTATGTGGTCGCTGGGTGTCCGCATACGTGAAGCGAGAGAAAAACAAGGCTGCTGAAAGGGGAAAGCGCCAGAAATCGCGGTTAGAAGAAGCGTCTTCAACCGTCCGTTTCCCTTCTCCGGAACAACGTGAAATCACGTGATCCAACCCTGCACGTCACAACGATCACAGAGCCCGCGTCTCCAGTTGTGGGCCTCGCGCCCAATACCTCTACACCCCAACGGTTTCGTCTCCGTGGGCAAAAAAAACAACAAAACAACAACAAAAAATTAAAGCATATCCACGGGTGAATGATGAAGAGCTTGGGCGAAGCTCCTGAATCAATCATGGTCTCGGGATTCGCTTCTCGTTGAGCCCGTTTCGCAGCGGCGTCCTTGGTGCGCACCGTCACGGGATCCGCCTGGCTGCCGCCAAGCGAGCGCCCGCCGCTGCGCATTAGAGGATTTTAGCCTGTCCGGTATTCCGGTAACGCCCTAATACCGGATAGCGTGTGCCGTAGCTGCCGCCACGTCAAGTGGCGCCAGCTATGGAGGATAAAAACAACTAACAAACACATAATGTATGTCCTTCGAGATTATGGGATTGTCACTCGCTAAGCCTACACATTGATTATTTGAGTATGGCTCTCCAAAACGGTGCCGTATCGGCACGAATACTTTGCTGTCGAAGCTTACGAACGTGAATATAAAGCAAATAAAAGCATCAGTTCGGAAATAACGAGCGACAGAGCGCGCGACGGCTCCTTGATAGATTCGAAGTGGACGGCAATCGCTTTCGGCGGCGCGGCCATGTTTGCCGGGCGTGCGCATGCGCTGTTCACACCCGGTATTCCGGTACACGTAAAGCATTTTGCGTATAGCGGTGTACCGGACAGACTAAAATCCTCTATTGTCCATGCTCCGCCAACGATCCGACACGTACGGCGACGATCCAGGAGAATGAGAGAGGCGCTCGCTCCCCGCGCATCCCCGCGCAGCCTGCGCAGCAGCATCCCCGCGCAGTGCGCAGCAGCGGCACTTCCAGCGCCATCTAGTGTCGATTCACACAAGCGCCATATTGCACACATGGATGGGTTGGATGGATGGATGCTATGAGCGTCCCCTTTAAAACGGGGCGGTGACATGTCTGCCACCAGGCTCGAAGGGAGAAAAAAAAAAAAAAGCTTCCTTGTTTCATGTTGGCCTAATACCTTATCTACATTGATTAAATCTGTTATTATACCAAAAAAATATAAATTCACGGTCCATCTCTCTGCCTCTTAAGGCAGAATGACCTTATTTTTCCCCCATTATTTATTTTTGTTCTTTATCTCTACTTTTCTGCCACCAATACTCTAACCGTCTCTTACTTATTTCTATCGCGGACGTGTGCAGCTTTCCATTGTTGTCCCTAAAACCCAAGGCTTCATGTAGACTCGTGCCCACACGTATACCTGGGTGAATATCGCCACATTCAATCAGTACATGTTCCATCGTTTCCTTAGTTCCCCCGCAGCATGTACATTGTTCTTCTTCGTTACTGAATCTCGCTTTATAACTACGCGTTCTAAGGCAGCCCGACCTTGCTTCAAACAGTAAAGCGCTTCCCCTTGAATTATCATAAAACATTTCCCTCCTTATTTCGTTTTTTCCCTTTCGGTAGTTACTCAGAGCCGGCTTCTTTTCCATCGCTGCCATCCAATAAGTCCTCTCCGCCTCTCTGACCTTCCGCTTAATGCTCCTTGTTGCCATATCGCCCGCACTGCTAGCCGTATATTTACTGGTGAGCCTCCTAGTTCTTTTTCTCCACTGCGTGTCAACGCTTTTTCTATACAAATACCTGAAAACCTTCTCTGCCCATCTACTCTTCTTCATTTTCCTCAGCCTCTCTTCGAATCTCATTTTGCTCTGAGCTTCCCGCACTTCAAAGCCTGTCCATCCCATATCACCCTTTACAGCCTCATTTGTCGTCTTCCCGTGAGCGCCCAACGCGAGACGGCCCACCGTCCTTTGATTTACATGTACTTCTATGAGACAGCGCCATCTATTGCATCATACGGGAGATCCGTTCACGCCGGACAACGGAGACTTGACAAGGTTAGACTAAGAGGAGCTACGCCCCTAAAAACGCGCGGGCAGAAAACGCGTGGGCAGAAACCACGTGGCCTACAGCATACAGCATACAGCTCAGTATTGCTTTCAATAAAGGAAACCACAAAACAAGTATCAAAACCCCATGATGGATGATAAGGCGCCTGTAACAGGCGGCGTGACGTCAATATCCATATGAAATATAAACTAAAGCGCAGCTTTGCGACAGCACAGTTTGTAACACCGGACGTGGCGTCGCTACATTACATACATATAAAAGGGCCCGCCTAGTCGCATTCCTCTTGTGACGGGGCCACGTACAGTGAGGAGCGGCTTCGAGAACAGAGTGTGAACAACGGCGTCGGGCTCGTGCCACGGATGAACATCGTGTCCAGGATAGGGTGGCTAGAATGGACAGGTGTGAAAAGCGGCCGCTGTACGCAGGGGCGCGAGGAATCGAGCAGCCGACGTGCCGCGTAGCGCTGCTCATGTCCGGCAAACCTGTCTCGCCCTATTTAGCTTGCAACAGTGTCCCTGCCTTAATCGCCTTTTTTTTTCTCTTCCTTCTCAGCGAGTGCAGTAAAAAAGGGCCCATCTGGCTCTCCTTGTTCATGAAGAAATGCGCGCGAGAAGGAATATATCGGAGTGAGACACGCCAACGAGCATATGTCGACTGTTGTAACTACTTCCTCGAAAGAAGAAGATTCGTCACAAGCAACGTGGATATTTTGAGAAAAGACATTGAAGCTAAGGGAAAGTTAGAAAACGTCGAGTAAATGAGAATGCTAAATGAGCAAGCGGTCACAATCAGATGGATTTATTTATTTACCCAGTAAGCATCTAGATATGAAGTAATACAAAGGATCGATGCAGACAAAATAGATTTGGAACGAAGAAAAGGGAAAGAAAAATAAACCATCGCGGTAACCTTTTCGTCATTCTTATGTAGCTGAATACAGCAGAGCAGTGGCGTCAAATAATACATTTATTCGAACACTTGTGGCTTATCCTATCTGCTGAAGCGGAGCTACAAGGCACCTTTTTCTCCAGTTGGGTTATCGGCGAAAGAATAAAAGGAAGCAGTCTGTTGTTTCAAATGATTGCAAAATTTGCACAATGCCGTGAGACCAGCATTATATATGAATAAAAATTCACTCCTGGAATTCGACAGCGCAATCTGGCGCAAGAACCTCTAATTGTCTAGATGCACACCGCTATTTATTCCAGCAATGTCTTTCATGTACCAAGTCTTTAAATTTATCCAGCGATAATTTGCCAATGTCGCTTTGCAAACAAGTATTATATCTTAAAGCTGTCGCATCAGCCGTATCTGATAAACTAGTGATTAGAGGTCCACATAGAGATACAGGCTTATGAGTCTGCCATTTCATTCAGATACAATCCGTGGTGGCCGGTACCCTCAGCAACCCAATTTTTTTGTAAGTTTGCAGGTATCATATAACGAAACATGCTCAGGAGTGTTGAATTCGTTGCCGCAGGAAGTGCTGAACATACCGAAAGAGAACTTGTAGCTACGCGTATAACTGCTGCTGATTCATTTGACGGGAGCTAGTTTGCTAAAACAATAGCTAATATTTCTGAACTTAATATCAGTGTATATATATGGTGATCAGAGGAAGATAGAAAAATGCGTCAATTTCTGCAATCCAATAGAGAGTGCGGCTAACCGCCTTAGGTGTATGATCGAGAAGTCGAATTGAAAAAGACCACTCAAGAGAGCGAGAGAAGAGGCCTAACCCTACCTTTTCCTTTGATACCAATGCGTCAGTCGCAATAGGGGATATTCAAAATGTACAGCGCTACTGTCCACAATTCAGTAAGCTCGATCCGCCATGTTTTGTTGGGCGCGAAAACGAAACGAGTCGCATATCGCAGCCTTTCAGGTGCTTGTTGCTGATTATTTATCTTCGTTCTGCGATGACTTCCCAATGCTTCGTGCGCTGTTCAGGCAACGAGGGAGCCCTGACAATGCCAGGAACGAGGTAGCATTAATTTTAACGGAATTCATCAGTTAAATGAACGAAGAAAAATGATATACCGACGCGAACTTGTTTCGCCAACAAGATCGGCACTGTGTTTAAGTTCGGAAATGACCGGCGCACGCAAAAGCGCTCTTCAACCTCAGTTCTTACTTCTCCGTTCAATTTAGTTGCTCGCCTGCAACATAAGCTACACTTACGAAACAATATGCATTTTAAAACAGACGGCCGACGTCGCACGCGCGCGAGAGAGCATAAATGACCAACATTAGCTTATCGGTGTTGCAGATCAACGAAAGCAATGATTTACGTATATAAACGTGTGTAGGCAGTGCCACAGACGCTGCTGCGCGCGTCCTCGGTAAATCAGTGCCGCCACTCGAGACCCGATCGCAAAGATCCACACAGCCATCGCTTTGCAAGCTTCGCAAGGCAGTGTGCGCCGAAGTACATAGTCCGCACGCCGCGACTGCCCTTCGCTTTACACCACCTTAGCCCTCAGCTTTTATTTTCCTTTTGCTTCCTTCGGTTAGCGTGCGCTGCGAACACGGAGCGAGTTACGGAGACGTACTACAGATGGAGCTGTTTGTTCGGTAGATCTAGAGTCACTGTATATGCTACCTTTAGGTAGCAGAGTAGCGCATAGGTCCGGCTAGCAACCACAGCTATGCGGTGAAGTCGCACTTCGTTTTTGCAGGCGACATGCCTACCGTGTCGCCGGTTAGCCTGCCTGGCGTGTCGAAGACCGGCGATAAACATTGGCTGTCGATGGCTAGTGTTAATTCAGTTCGCTGCAGCGGCGGCGTCGAGAAATAAAAAAATTGGCCCAAGCGGCAGCTTCTCTGCAATGCATGGTTGCTAGCGGCGTTGGAAGACAGATGCGCAACTCTGCCACTTAAAGGTAGCATATACAGTAACTCTAGGTAGATCTAGAGTTACTGTATATGCTACCTTTTGCTACCTAAAGGTAGCATATACAGTGACTCTAATGAAAGTGACTCGAGGGCGACCCCCCTCTCCCGACGTCACCACGCTGCAGCCGACACAACAAGTTATGATGACGTCATAGTCGCCATTTCTCTTTTGCCGCGCTTGCAATGGCGCTTGCACAAGCAGACAACTTTTCGGCGGCTGTCCGTGGCCGCTGCGCATGCGTTTAAATTTTGTGTTTGGCGACATTGCTTTCCCGTTTCCTGTTCGAAAGGGCTTTTTATTTCCTTTTGCTGTCTGGGCTGCGGACCGCGCGGAAGTGCGTTAGAGTTCTGTGTGCTGACTTGGTCGAGCGTTGCACACGCTAGGTGGTGATAGTTACACCCGGCGGCTTGTCGTTTTTGGAGCTCTCTCATACCGAAACGGAGACTTGTCAGTAATGAGTAGCCTGTAATTAATTATTAGTCTCACGCTGCAGCAAACGATGTGCCGTGTTATGACTAACAGGCCCCCAGCAACACCTTGCGGCAAAAAAACGCGAGGCCAAAATTTTTGTCTCAGTACCCCGTTAAGCTTTATGCGGCTAGAGTAAACATATTTTTATTTTTTTGCAGCGAAGATGCATATCTCCACCCCGGAACGGTTTAGTTTCCGTGGGCTAAAAGCTAAGCGCCAGGCCCCTAAACCACCAACAGGCGCTCGCGCTCTCGTGCTCCTCTGCTATCAGTGCGCACGTCCCTTGCGTTTTCACCTCGGACGCTGAGGAAGGGCATTCGGAGAGGTGGACAGACGAGCCTACGAACGCGTTCGCTGTAGACTCCTAATAATAATAATAATAACAATTATGGGGGCTCAACGTCTCAAAACCACGATATGATTATGAGAGCCGCCATAGAGGAGGGCTCTGGAAATTTCGACCACCTGGGGTTCTTTAACGTGCACCTAAATCTAAGTACACCAGCCTCAAGCATTTTCGCCTCCATCGAAAATGCGACAGCCACGGCCAGGATCCGATCCCGCGACCTGCGGGTCAGCAGTCGAGCACCATAACCACTAGATAGACCACCGTGGAGGGTATCGCTGTAGACTCGTGCGCAACTGCAACGCCACAACTAAGTTTCGACATCCGGGTGGTTTAGAGGCCCTTTATTAATTGCAGGCAAACGGCATACCTTTCTTTGCAATAAGGCGTACGGCATAGAGCTCAGTGTTCGTTTCAATAAAGAAAACCACAAAACAAGCATCAAAAGCGCATGCTGGATGTTAAAGCGCCTGTGAACAATGGGAACACCCTCCCACGCGTTCCAGGTTAAGATAGATTGCAGCTGCTTTGCACTCTTTGCACTTCACACGAGGGGTTCGAATGACGTCAAACAGCCCTTCCTTCTCCTCGAGGGTGTTTCCCGCTTTCATATATAAAAGGAAGACCCGTCTAGCAACTCATTCAGTTAATTTTAAGACCACCATGGGTAGACCACAGAAATTAAATTAAAAGTTCCAGAAGAACCGCGTGAATACAATGCTGTACGAAAGGAACAAATTCGTCTGCCTGAAAATGGTCGCGGAACGAACACGGTCTACCAGAGCGACCACAAAGCGATTACCACTACCATTACTCTAAAGTAATAATAAAACATACCCCCCCCCCCCCCCCACCCATCAGCGTGCGTGGTGTTTGATACAGCTTTGCTGGACATTCACATTCGCAGGGCGGGGTGGCGGCCATTTTCTTGGGGAGGTGGGGCGTTATTTTCGCTTGCCTCCGCGCGAGGTCGTCAACAAGATCACCGCCAACGTAGATACCTAAGGCCTTAAGTATAAAAAAAAGACGGCAATCGGGCTCTCATTTAACAAATTTCGCTGTTCATACATGCTAAGAGGACAATTTATTAAAGGATACTGTCGAGCGGCGGGCACCATTGCAAAGTTTGGTTGCTGCAGGAGCGTTTCCCCGAAATGGCCTTTCGATTCGGCTCACCATTGGAGCCACACTGTCTGCTGGAGGCGAGAACAAACAAGTACTGTGTCCTCGCTGCCCCGCCTCCACTTGTTTCTCTGTTGGTTCCATCCAGAAGTAGGATCCGGATGTCCCCCCTTTATTTTTGAATGTATAGCCCCAAGAAGGGGACCTCCTCCCGCCAGCTGACCTCACACTCCTCGGAAATGTGCTGTATCCGCTCTTGGTTCCTCTTGCCGCTTTGGCTGATGAAACGATGCCGCAGTCAGTGACGCTGCAAACAGTGTGCTTTACGGTTTCAGGTCATTTCCGCGACGTTTCATGTTTCACAGCTACCTGAGCACGTTTGCAATGCCTGTAGCCTTGAATGTTTTCCTACTACAGAGTACATTCACATTTCACAACGCAGGTAAAGACACCGTGGCTACAGCGACACGTATGACAAGCGTTCACGCAGAACGAGCAATTCCATTGACTCCCAGCACTAAAAGAAAGAAAAACTCAGGAGCCCCTCTTCTGCCGGAAAATTGGAGCCAGCGAAGCTCGGCGTGTGCGTGCCTAACGTACTGCTTTTCTTTCTTTCTATTGCATTGCGCAATGCTCCCCCTAACTTCTTCCTTCCTCCATGCCGGGACCTCCATCCACGTGCTTAAGAGCGCAACACTTCAGTGGCTGCAGGCAGCAACGACGGTCATGTCCAGGCAACAGTGAAATGAAGTGACCGCCATGAAAATACCAGAAACGGCCGACCACCGACACGCCCACGATCGAGATAGCACCAATGATTGGGACACGGCGCATAGAAATACGTTTGTTACTGGCGTACCTCTAAGGGCCACATTTCTCTACACCCGCCGGCGGCGCGTTTTTCGCGTACCACGCCGCCGCCGCCACCGAAATCTGATACTCACAACAAGCTTCGAATCACGCATGGATGTGCACTGCTGAACCCGTAGTTAGTCTGAACGTCGTAGTCATTCTGCCGTACTACGTGTTTGTTGGTTCGATGGTCGTGATGGATATGAGT
Organism: Rhipicephalus sanguineus; assembly: GCF_013339695.2. Taxonomy (NCBI): domain Eukaryota; kingdom Metazoa; phylum Arthropoda; class Arachnida; order Ixodida; family Ixodidae; genus Rhipicephalus; species Rhipicephalus sanguineus. The sequence continues at coordinate 13,184,757 of NC_051177.1, forward strand.
CTATGACCAACTGCGTTAATTAGTTTATGATCAAATGACTAAATGCGATTATGATTAAACGCCTCAGTGAGTTTGTGACAAAATGTCTAAATGGGGTTATGATTAAATGTCCAAATGACCATTACTGCTGAGCTGAGCGAACGCGGTCATTATAGGACACTGTCCCAAATGTGCCGATAGTCACTGCGCTTTCAATTGAATATAGCTCTTTTCTACACGTTCTTTTAGTACAATGCCTGAAATTAATAGATGATCAAGTGGCTCCAGCACATTTCATGAAATGGACACGACGGTTCAAGACCAGTTGGGTCCCTTAGGGCTATAAAGGGCTATAAAAAACGCTAATCTTTGTGGTTTGCTGTTTACATTTAAGGGAGCTTTGGTGTTCGCCTGGGCCGAGTGAAGGCGATAGCAGTTCTGTAACGCGAGGCTATCATATGCTGAATACTTGGGGGGGGGGGGGGGGGGGGGCATGACACTTGGTCGTCTACGCGTGCCTTCCTGAGCGCACTGAGTGATTGCTGCTCTAGGAAACAAAGAGAACTTTTGTCTTGTAGCGCACAGGGAAACGTGCCAAGTTCCAGCTCGCCGTGTGCCTTCACCGTGCCAGGTTGCTCCATGTCAAATAACTTCTAGACCAGGTGACATTGATTGAAATAGAGCGAAAGTAGGAATAACAATTGGAAGAGTTGGTATGGATTCATTATTATAAAAATGGCACGTTGGAAAGAGACGAAAAGACTGTGTGTTTTCAGTCTTTCAGAGGAAACGTAGTGACAAAATTATTGGTCATATGGGAAGCTGATCAAAAGTACACAAGATGGCTGTCAGCCAGTAAAAAAGGGCCCCTGTATTTCTACTGCAAATCATGCAACACTGATTACAAATGTGTAAAATTACAAACTGACCACCACTCCGCTAGCTGCAAGCACAAGAAAGGCGCTACAGATTTGCATTTGACCCTGAAGATCACATTAATACGTTCAATGAGTGGGCAAAGTGAACTTGACAAATTTTTCTGTCTGTGTAGCAATTGGCGCCATCTGCAAGCCCTTTATGTGCAATTCCACAGAAAATGTAAAAAAAAAGACCTCCGGTGGCTCTAATATGCTGCTTTTTGCTTCTATATAATAAGATTTAGAAGAAATGCGCCAGAAAGCAGCACAATCTTTAGGCTTTGTTAAAGGTGAATTAGCCTGAATGACGTCATTAAAAAGTCAATCTAGGCATTTTTCTTGCAATCTAGGACATTTTCGGGGTCAATTTGGGAATAAAACGTTGACTTCGGTTGGCATCACTGGCTCTCGTGGTATTCTCATGTCGCTTGAAGGAAAGAAGATGAATTTTAAAGGCTCGTTTTTGTTTGTTAGACACAGTATTAATGAGAACTAACAGACAACACCTAACAGAACTAACAGACAACTAACAGACAATTGTCTATTAGTTCTCATTAATCTCATGTCGCTTGGCGTCACGCAGGCAAAACCATGTATAGCGTAGCCATGTATAGCATAGACATGTGTAGAAAGTATAGCAAGGGGACGGGAAAGGAAAGTGAAGATAAGGAGGAGAGATGTGAGGGTGAGGAGAAGGGAAAGGAGAAATGGAGAGGGTAAATCATAGCATATATCCATGTATGGTGTCACGCAGGCAAAACCATGGCGTAGCCACGTATGGTATAGTAAGGGTGCGGGAAAGGGGAGTCAGGGTGAGGAGGAGGAAAGAAAGAAGGCAAAGCATAGCATAGCCATGTATGGTGTCACGCAAGCAAAACCATGTATAGCGTAGCCACGTATGGTATAGTAAGGGTGCGGGAAAGGGGAGTCAGGGTGAGGAGGAGGAAAGAAAGAAGGCAAAGCATAGCATAGCCATGTATGGTGTCACGCAAGCAAAACCATGTATAGCGTAGCCACGTATGGTATAGTAAGGGTGCGGGAAAGGGGAGTCAGGGTGAGGAGGAGGAAAGAAAGAAGGCAAAGCATAGCATAGCCATGTATGGTGTCACGCAAGCAAAACCATGTATAGCGTAGCCACGTATGGTATAGTAAGGGTGCGGGAAAGGGGAGTCAGGGTGAGGAGGAGGAAAGAAAGAAGGCAAAGCATAGCATAGCCATGTATGGTGTCACGCAAGCAAAACCATGTATAGCGTAGCCACGTATGGTATAGTAAGGGTGCGGGAAAGGGGAGTCAGGGTGAGGAGGAGGAAAGAAAGAAGGCAAAGCATAGCATAGCCATGTATGGTGTCACGCAAGCAAAACCATGTATAGCGTAGCCACGTATGGTATAGTAAGGGTGCGGGAAAGGGGAGTCAGTGTGAGGAGGAGGAAAGAAAGAAGGTAAAGCATAGCATAGCCATGTATGGTGTCGCGCAAGCAAAACCATGTATAGCGCAGCCATGTATAGTAAAGTATAGCAAGGGGGGAAAGAGAATTGAGGGTCAGGAGGACGGGAAGGAGGAAGAGAGAAGGTAAAGCATAGCATAGCCATGTATGGTGTCACGCAGGCAAAACCACGTATAGCATAGCCATGGTGAAGGTAAAAGAACCTCGAGGCACTGCGCCGACCAAAGTGAAAATTAAAACACAGAGAAAAAGACGTTTCGGCTCCCACACGGGAGCCTTGTTCACAAGTGAAATGAAAAACATGCGTCAAGCAGTTCGCCTTATGTACGCTCGAATACGTCATGCAGGCAGCGCGCATAAACTGGCGGCAGATTACAATCGCTCCTTTTGAGAGTGCGCGGTGTGGTCTGTATCACGAGCGACTCAAGATGAAGACGCCGTGACAGTGCTTTTTCTCTAGCGAGAACACGTGCCCCCCCCCCAGTCGATTGTGTGTCCACATGACGCATGCTCAGCCAAAGCACTGGATTTCACATTTCCCTTCTTCACGTCATAATTGTGCTGCTTGAGACGCCGTTCAAAGTCACCAGTCTCACCACTATATACGTCGTTACAATCCGCGCATGGGACAGCGTACACCACACCAGGGAACTTCACTTTGGGTAGTCTGTCCTTCACATTCACGAGTGATTGCCGCAGTTTCTGGTCTGGAACATGTGCCACCTGGACGTTGTATGAACGACGTTGTATGAATGCTTTTTTTTTCGCATCGCTACTTCGAAAAAAAAAGCGATTGGCTCTGCGAGATTCCATTACAAAAAGGAAAGAATGCGTTTACTGAACGTCGACCAAATCGTCCCCGTTGTGACTTCTATCGCGAATCCTCCAGCAACAAACACAAGACACACTTCTGCTGGAGCGGCGGCGGGCCACCCGCATCCACACTTCGGGGCTTCGTCCGTTCGCCTCTAGGTGCCGACATTGTTCGATCTCGCGGTCACGCGCCGAATGGGACGGACGCGTAGCAACGACTCGTTGCAGGAGCTAATCGCGAAGCTCATGATGCTTCACCTCACTTTACCGCTCCCAGACGGCGACACCACCCCGCCTCCGTAAAGCACTGAGAGGAAAGTGTGAGATATGAAAGGCGCGTTTGCAAAGCCTCCAGGGCGTGTGGCGATGGCACAGCGGATAGCGTGCCCGGCATCTGTTGTCGCCGACCGAGAGGTCGTAGGTACGACTCCCGCTAATGATACTTTATTTACTTGGCCATAAGATCATGTGCATTTTTTCGACGTCATTTCTGTGGCGGAAATGCGTAACACTGAAACCTTGGTGGACCCCGGCATAAAAAAGCTTTCGTGTTAATCCCTGCGCGGCACATGCGCGTTTTGTAGCGTTAGCTACACTTGCCTAACCGGAGCCGATTTCGCGTGGATCCTCATGAGCCGTGCTGCGCATGCGCAAGGATCAGTGATGTCACACAGATGGCTCACCAGAGCCGTCATCTCACGCACTCTCCGCCACCGCCGCGCATGACTCGCCGCTGCTGGTCTGCGCGTTCGTGAGGAGCGGCGTCGTAGCCGCGGCAGAGCCATCGCGTTTGGGGAGAACTTCAGAATGGATTTCGAATCGACAGGCGGTTAGACGATAATCCGTTTGTTCTTACCCAGTGTATAGAAATATCGAAAATAGAAAACAGGCCCTTATACGTAGCTTATCTAGATATCAGCGGGGCGTATGACAACGTTAATCAGGAAATCTTGTGGGATATATTGAAAGAAGTGGGCATAGGGGACGACTGTATACAGCTTTTGAGGGAAATATACCGAGAAAATACAGTTTGTATAGAATGCGAAGGAATAAGTAGCAAGAACAGCGTTGAAATTAGCAAGGGGCTGAGACAGGGATGTCCTTTGTCCCCGCTGTTATTCATTCTGTACATCGTGAGGATGGAAAAAGCGCTAGAAGGTAGCAACATTGGATTTAATTTGTCACACAAACAGGTCTGCACGATGGTTGAGCAGAAGCTTCCAGGTCTATTTTATGCTGATGATATTGTCTTATTTGCGGACAGTCAAGATGATATACAGCGACTGGCAGATATATGCGGAAGGGAATGTGAGGCTCTAGGACTAGGATTTAGTGCAGCAAAATGTGGATTGATGGTATTCAATGATCACGAAGACCATGCGGTCATAATACAGGGCCAAAAAATACCGAGGGTAAGCGAGTACAAGTACCTCGGAGTATGGGTAAATGAGGGGGACAGATATATGGAGGTACAAGAGAAAGCATCGGTAGCAAAGGGAAAGAGGAATGCTGCAATTATGAAGCACAGAGCTTTATGGGGATACAATAGGTACGAGGTGCTTCGAGGGCTGTGGAAGGGTGTGATGGTCCCGGGGCTTACATTTGGGAACTCAGTGGTGTGCATGAAGTCAGAGGTACAATCAGGAATGGATGTAAATCAAAGGACGGTGGGCCGCCTCGCGTTAGGCGCTCACGGGAAGACGACAAATGAGGCTGTAAAGGGTGATATGGGATGGACAGGCTTTGAAGTGAGGGAAGCTCAGAGCAAAATGAGATTCGAAGAGAGGCTGAGGAAAATGAAGAAGAGTAGATGGGCAGAGAAGGTTTTCAGGTATTTGTATAGAAAAAGCGTTGACACGCAGTGGAGAAAAAGAACTAGGAGGCTCACCAGTAAATATACGGTTAGCAGTGCGGGCGATATGGCAACAAGGAGCATTAAGCGGAAGGTCAGAGAGGCGGAGAGGACTTATTGGATGGCAGCGATGGCAAAGAAGCCGGCTCTGAGTAACTACCGAAAGGGAAAAAAACGAAATAAGGAGGGAAAGGTTTTATGATAATTCAAGGGGAAGCGCTTTGCTGTTTGAAGCAAGGTCGGGCTGCCTTAGAAGGCGTAGTTATAAAGCGAGATTTAGTAACTAAGAAGAACAATGAACATGCTGCGAGGAAATTAAATAACGATGGTACATGTACTGATTGAATGTGGCGATATTCACCCAGGTATACGTGTGGGCACGGGTCTACATGAAGCCTTGGGTTTTAGGGACAACAATGGAAAGCTGAACACGTCCGCGATAGAAATAAGTAAGAGACGGTTAGAGTATTGGTGGCAGAAAAGTAGAGATAAAGTACAAAAATAAATAATGGGGAAAAATAAGGTCATTCTGCCTTAAGAGGCAGAGAGATGGACCGTGAATTTATTTATTTTTTTGGTATAATAACATAGATTTAATAATTGTAGGTAAGGTATTAAGCGAACTTGAAACAAGGAAGTTTTTTTTTTCTTTTTTTTTCTTCGAGCCTGGTGGCAGACATGTCACCGCCCCGTTATAAAGGGGACGCTCATAGCATCCATCCATCCAGACACAGGCGCCGGCGCGCACGACTCGCCGCTGCTGGTCTGCGCATTCGAGAGAGTGACGTCGTAGCCATGGCAGACACACTGGCGCCGGCGCGCGCGCAGCTATTCGCCTTCGCTGTTCAGTCGCCGTCTGACACTGCGCTAGAGCCGCTTGATAGCGCCTTGACTGGCGTTTGCAGGTGGGTAACGCCATAGAGAAAGAGAGCGCAAATGCTGCTCAACGGTGCAGAACAGCCGAGAAGCTTATCTCATCGGATCCCGAAGTATTTGCCTGGCAATTAGCGGTTTAGCGTACGAATAATGAACAGAAGAAGGCTAATAATTATAGACAATCTGGAAAGCTAAGAATAATCAGCTGAACCTTTGCTAACGCTACGTATATCCTGGCATAGCCAAGCTAAGCCACTGCAAATTTTTTAATCTCTTGTTTGTTTCTTTCTTTTGTGATCACGTTGTTAATTCTGGATTTTGACGATGACGTACATTTATTTTATGTATATGGGGGCGTTATTGTTTCTAAATAAAACTTCCAATTGCTAGTAGCCCCTTCTCCTGTGATCTTCAAAGGTCTCCGTTCTTTCTAGCTCTTCACCAACAAGCGCATATAGCCACGTATAATAAAGTATAGCAAGGGGTGCGAAAGCCAGGTTGGGGGTGAGGAGGAGTGATGAAAGGAGGAAGTAGAGGTTAGAGCAGCAAGGAGGCCGGAAGGGGAGGATATATATGAGGAGGAAGGAAAGGATGCGGGGGAAGCATTGCATAGCCATGCGTAGGGCTGTATAACAAAGGGTGGGAAAGGGAAGTGAGGGTAAAGCATATATTATAACCATGTGTAGTACAAGGGGGAGCGAGGGTGAAGAAGAAAAGGAGGAGGGTAGAACAAAGCAAGGGGGTGGAAAAGGCAAGTGAGGTTGAGGAGGAAGGAAACGAGGATGAAAGTTTCCTTTCAGCAGGCTGCACGTTTGGAACGCCAGCGCTTGCTTGCCCGTGAACGCGAACGTCGCTGAATCACTGCTCCGCGCTTCCTGAAGCGTTGAGAGCAACTTCATACATTTTTCACTTTCACTTGCGTTTATGATTTCATTGCGCCTCACTATGCTTGATTTTCATCAAGTTGTTCTCGGTGTTACCTTGTTCGTCAAGTGATGTGTTTATATTTTCTCGCGATTCTAGCAGAAAGCTGCTCCACTTCGAGGAGATTCATTCCGACTTGCCGCCTGGCGTTGGGCCTTGCCGCCGTTGCACTGACAATGCGACGAAACTACATACCGAAGGCGAAAGCTATCTTCTTCCTTTCCCCACCGCGATTGGTTGTATTGATCCTCCCACAGAAAGCTTTCTGCACCTAACGTGGTTTTGCACTGCCTCCACGATCGCACCACCTTTGACTAAGCGACGATGTCATTTAATGACGTCATCATACGATGTCACGCTGTGCGACGTCATACTGACGTCACAAACTTTGGCTATCTCTGAAGTCATCACATGACAATTTTTTTGCGTCACTCGTGTTGACGCCCACGCCGATGGTCACGTATCATGTTTGATGAGGCGTATAAGGCTTTCGCTTTAATAAGGGTCGTTTCCTGATCTACTGCTGCATTGCCGCAAATTTCGTGTTTTCTTTATTGCACAGTCATTTTCCTTTTATTGTTCGAGCAATTAACGAAAATATTACTAATCAAATCGGATCATAACGAAATTGTGCAGCAAGCGACATCGGAGCTTGGTATCTGGCTTTCGCCTGGTGGTGAAGCGACGACGATTTATGGTTCGTCTCTGCGGAGTAGCCAGCAAAAATTTCTGGCCACATTCCTGAAAGGCTTCTTTTGGGAAAACGCAGAACCCACGAGGACAGGCTTTTTTGTGATTGTTCGTTCTGCGGCGCTTCCCAAACCTTGCCTAGTACCCCCCAAGCTTTGTTAATCACTGAAACAGTTCAGCGAAGCGAGCCGGTTCTGTGGGATTTCCTCTCAGCGAAATGCCCCTTTATCACGGCATCCCCATTTTGCCAGTGACGATACCATCATATGGCCTTGGTCAGGCTGATAGGACCGACCGGCGGCTTTAGCAGTGTGACGTCACACGTCTCCCGCGCTTCCATTGGTTGTGGCAGTGATGGTTCCAGAACGGACGGAGAACAAAAGTCTGCCGAGCTCGAGAACAACACGCTGCGCTGTGTGTTGTGAATAACGGTTACCCCTCCCCACGTGCAGGGTGGCCAATTGGTCTCCCTGCCTCATACATTCCGCGGCATAGCTGGCAGAAAGAAATGGAAATGATTGATTGTTTTCTGCTCACACCGTAAAGGAGATATTGCCAGCCCTTATCTGCAGAATGGGGCATCACAGCCTTATAAAGGAATAAGGCCTGCCTGAGCTAGTTGGTTGCACATAGTGAGGGTTTCCGGCTAACTGCACTGACGGGGACTCGGGAAGAACGGAGACACCCCGCTGGACTAGCAGCTCAAAGTTTGTCGATATTTGTTTACAATTTTATAGCAGCCAATGCACTGCTCGTTCATCATTCATTTCTCTTCTGTATCGATTGCTTCTGCTTTGTCAACAGCACTGGCGGTGCACTGATGCACGATTGCTCGCTCCGGTCAATGGCAATTTTTTCCAATATTCCGTGCATCAGCTTGTGTTTGCTTTTTCCTAAATCATGAACATCTATGGCGCAGTGACAACGCCGTTGATGAAAGGCTAGCTGTCAAGGAGGAGGCCCCGTTCCTACATGCTATCAGTCTCTTGTCCTGTCATTCATAGGACACACAGGACAAATTAACAGGTACTTCTCTGAGGGACAGCACAAGAGAGCATGTAAGAAACCTGGAAGGAATCCCCACAATACATCTCGCCTTTCATCAACGCCATTGTCACAGCACCGTAGATTTTCATGATAGGAAAAAGTAAAGACAAGCTGACGCGCGAAATCTTAAAGGTCATGTCCATTGACCGGAACGGGCAATCATGCATCAGTGAACCATCAGTACTACTAACAGAAAAAGAAAAAAAATACATGCGAAGAAACAACCTATAAAGAAGAAAAATGGATAATGAGCGAGCACTGCACCGGCTGTCTAGTGGTATAAAATGTGAAAGAACTATCAACAAACATTCAGCTGCTCCCGACCAGCGTTGTATCGTCCTTCTTCCTGTGTCCTCGTCAGTGCGGTTGGCTGAAAACCCTGCTCATTATGACGGAAACTTCAAATGGACGGATAGGTTACGAAGGTCGGTTCCAAGAATACAGAGGACACGATTCAATACCCAATCTAACTTAGTCCTCTTCACTTCTTGCGTCCCGACCAACGTGTGATCAGGTGCAGTCCTCAGCCATTCTAAGTGAGAAAAAAAATCACACTGAGGATTGTTTCACATCACTGTGCTCTAAATCGGCTGTAGGAAAAAAAGATTTGTTTAACAAACGCAGTTTATTTGAGGAGAGCTTCATCTTGGCCTAGTTGGTGTTGCTTACTGTACGACATATTGCCGCTAGTGAAAACAACACACACAAGAAACACAGGACATGTCATCGTGTCGTGTCGTTCTTGTGTGTGTTGTTTTCACTAGCGGCGAAATGTCATACAGTAAGCAATTTATTTGCGACATGCTTGCCGTTCTTGACAAGAAAGATGTTGGGTTTGCATACGCAGGGTGCAACAACTTGTAGTAATAATTTCCTGGCTTTTTCGAGCCAAAATCACGATATCATTGCGCGGGGTCGGGGATTAATTTTAATCGCCCGGGGTTCTTTAACGTGCCCCTAAATCATTGCAAAGTGAATTTTGCACTTGCCTCCATCGAAATGCGGCCGCCGTAGCCGTTAATCGCACAAGCGTTCTTCAGCTTAGCAGCCGCCAAGCTAACACGGCGGGTGCACGACGCGTGCGTGGTCACAAAAGCTCTAGCAAGGAACAGAACGCTTTGCAATCGCTTAGCAAAGCGACATGACCACGTTTTCTGGATGGCTTGAAAAACAGGAGAATACATCCTGGTGTCTCCTCGAATTGACACTGAAGCCAAACGACCACCACGAATGCATTCAGCAGCAAACACTTGCGTCCCACGGAAACGAGAAACGAAAATAGGAATAGGCCGCATAACGAAATTTGTGTGGGGGAAATGCCACGTGTGATGCATGACTGAGTGTATATCGCGACACTTGCAGCGCACAAGGAAGGAGCCGGATGTCAGGACAGGTGTCCTTCTTTGTGCGCTGCAAGTTTCGATCGCCATGTACCAACAAGCCCATTCAAATCCCCAATGTATATTGTGCATCAGCAATGGATATCACGGAGAGCTGTGTTTGCCACCTTTCAAGCGTCATTGCAACCTCCGCGGCGCACTGACGGTTCCCACTATACCGGGAGCAGAATCTGCTTGTCCATCGCAGTGCGGTCAAAGCCCGCTGGTAGGCTGTTCTTTCGACAAACGGTGGCGTCTGTGTCATATACCGAGTGCATTCCAAGTTTCATAGTTTTATCCTGTCGCAGGTCGCAGCACGGGCAGCCTGGTGGGTGGCACCGCCATGTACTTTCTGGGTGCCGAGACTGCCTTCCGCATCATGGGCGGTGTTGCCGCGCTGGCCTCAGCTTCGTACGGCTGCTTTTGCTGCTTCCAGCGCACCGCTACGCGCGCAGCCGAGAGGCATCCGCCAGCAAACGCCGGTACGCTCGCTCTTCACTTGCGCCTCGCCTACTCAGCTGACGCTGTGAACCTTAGTAGCATTCTCGTTTACGACAAAGAGTCGACGCGAGCTCCTAAAAGAACGACTGGTTGCAGCTTGGTTTACTCTTGAGGCTTTCACGGTGATCACCTTAAAAGAGCACAACAGTGAGACAGGACTAAATGAGCGCCACGGTGCACGAGCGTCCACTTCTCCGCACCAACTATCCTCTGCTGAATCCGATCGAGTCAACATTTGCGAGCCACTCGGTTATGCAGTCGGGTGATCAGCGAAGCGGTTTAGCACACGAGGGGAATTTCGTTCCCGACTAGAGGTACGCACACACTTGATTAGTGGTCGGTGGGTCATTATTTTTTGGTCGCGATGGTGATGACGATCGCCCTGTGATTGCTATACGGTACACCCTGATCGGCGCGGGTACAACCTTGGACCTGCTATTAGCTCGAGTCAAATCTATGCACGTGAGCGGTGCCGGTGAGGCTTGCCCAGTTTGCGTGGCACAGACGTTTTTCTTGACGCACCGTGCGTATACAGCTCCGCTCTAAAACCAAGATAGCAGAGCACCATTTTCGAACGTTTTTCTTGCTTCACGAACAGTTGCTAACCTTTCTATCCTGAATGCGCGATCACTGCAGCTTTCGTGTACAGTCAGCGTGAAATGATTTTCCGCCATGCTTTCCGTCGGTGGTTGAGAGGGATGACAAGGTGGGATTCAACACCGCCGCCAGCGGAGGCGCCTTCACTGAACGGTGTAACTGTATTGAGGTGGCAGCGCTGTAGCAGCAAAGAGGATATTCATGGCGGCCACAGTAACTGCATGCGATGTTTTGGCGATTAGAATCGCTTGATTTGTGAAGGCAACATGACTGCAAAACGGCGCTAAAAACAGACAGGACGAAGCGCTGCCTGTTCTTCCTGTTCTTCGTTGTTTTTTTTTAGTTGTTTCGCAGTCTTCAAACCATACCAGCAGGCCTAGTGCCAGACCCTTTTAAATGACGTTCAAAAGTGCTTCCACTGGGGCTAGTTGGTATGGCATACTAACATGCAACGATTAGTTGCATAGATACACACAGACGAATGATACAAGAACACAAAACAGACAAGGACTAACCTTGTCCGTTTTACAAAACAGACAAGGACTAACCTTGTCCGTTTTGTGTTCTTGTGTCATTCGTCTCTGTGCATCTATGCAGCGCATCGTTATACGTCAGTACCCTTTTAAGTTTTCCGAAGACAACGCACCGATGCCGCCTTCACTATGATGTGACGGCGCGTTCGTTGTAAGAATATCTTTGACGCAGGAATAGCCAAAAATACTCGGAGTCTCGATTAGCAACAGATGGTGTCACTTGGATACCATAAGCATAGACTTTAGCAGTCACGCAAGGAGTCACTTTGTACAGATGATGACAATTTCTCTTTTCCGTTCGCATCGCAGACAAAGCATCTTCACCGGTCGCTTCAGCCAGTGCATCGGCAAGCAACGAGGACGACAAGGCCAGTGCACAAGATGAAGGGCGGGTGGAACCCGAAGGCTCGTAACAAGGATTCTCTAGACAATGCGCCGTCTGCTCTCAAGTCCTTCCCGCCAGTCAGAAGGACAACTGGAAAGTCAGTGTGCCATCAAGATGGCAAAAACTTTGCCTTCTGTAGAGGCAGTGTCTCATGGGATCCCATCGGCAGTAGTTCATGTGCAAGACTCCCTGACGCTCTTGCTCCTTATGACGCTTCGATTGACCATGGACTGTCACTGAGATTTCCGGCGAGAGTAGGTTTCCTTGATGGCAAGTGCTTGGAGGTGCCTTTCAGCCAAGCCTGTGTCGCGCCGCGTTTCGTCAGTCACTGTTCTGGTGCAGACACGCAGGACTTGCAGCATCCGTTGTGGTCAGGGAAAGAATAAGCTGACGGCGTGGCTTTGATAAGCGTATACTCCCGATTATGAACTTCGCGCTCCGTTCGACGAAGGAAGGGTCGTGTTTTTGTTGTTCAGCATCTTCTGATAGTTCGTTGCTCCTTGGAGAGATATCAAATGAAGTGCACTGAACTACTCTACAATAATGCGCCGCACTGCCGAGCATCTTGTATATCGTTGCACCGTGCAACAGGGTGCGGCGGTCTGAAGACGGACTCTCTTGCTGACATGGCAGCGACCACGTGCAGGACCGATGTGACCAAAGATGCATGTGTCGATATGTGGGTTAACACACTCTCTGCGAACAGCTTGTGATAATGGCATTTCAATTACGTTCAAGCGTACGAGGCATACCCAGTAAACGAGGACTTGTTTGCGCGCGTATAGAGATGTTTCTTACCGTGAGCGCGCACTGCTCAAAATGTTTCATGACGTGGTAAACTGTGACACAAACACACACACGCACGCACACGCACAGCAAGGGAAACAGCCATAGGCGTGAGCACGGTTCTTCATTAGGGGAGAGGCGAGTTTCACCGCAGCCCTTTGTTCGGGTCCGCCATGGATGAAAAAATGAAAATGGAGCGATAACGTGCTTCCCACAACGGCCTGCCGTTGGCTTTCCGGGGGCAAAGTTCTTCTTTGAGTCAGGGCTTCTCGGTCGCCATTGTCGTCAAAAAGCATTAGGAAATGGCGTAAAAGGCTCGACTGAGGCCTATGACAACATCCACATGAAGAGAAGTCCGAAATCCTACTGCAAGCTAGCCGAGACAAACGGTAAGTTTTCTATCAAAGACGTAGATGCGTGGATGTCTCTAAAGTCTCTCAGCCGTGCAGGCGTTCCGCTGGATCTTGCTTCTTTTAGAATGCATTTATTTACCAATTAATTGGGCACTACGTCAGCCAACGGCACTCGCCAACATTATCCCTTCAGCACACAATCTTCTTGCCTTTCTTTTCCTATAGAGCAGAGCTCACCCAGCTGGCGCAGCCGCTGTCAATGAAGAAAGGAGTAGGTCTTTCAACGGCCTCGCCTTTGTTGGACCTCTTTCCAAGGACGGAGACTAGTCTTTGTTAGAAATACAACTTGGCTTTATGTATATATATATATATATATATATATATATATATATATATATATATATATATATATATATATATATATATATATATATATATATCAGTGTAGATTAATAGTTCAATGCGCCAGTTCTTTTCGAGTAGTGGGTATAACACAACCGAGGCGTTGTCAACAGTCGCTGTCCCTCTCGCCTTCACGGACATTTCAGAGAGTGGAGGAGACAGATTACAGAAAAAAAGGAAAAAGAAAAAACAAAAAAGAGAAAAGGAGAGAGGGGAACACCGACGAAGTCACGAGGCGAGGGGAAAAAAAAGAAAAAAAATCGCACCATCTCCCGCCAAAGGGGACCTGAGGCGATGCGAAGCAGCGTTTCGGCATGTAGAGCCCGCGTTTCAGAGGGGGAGTGGAGAGGGTAAGGGGAGAGGGGGAGGGGAAGTAGAGAGGATGAGGGGTAAAGGGGAAAGGGGGATGGGAGAGGGAGAGTGGAGAGGGAGAGGAGGTGTGTGGAGAGGGCTTGCGCATGCGCAGTAAGGGTGGTCACGCCGCACACCACCACCACCCCACCTCTCTGAAATGTCCTTGAAGGCGAGAGGGACGCGGCAAGAAGCAAATTCGAACTTCGACGTCAGTTTTAATTCATCCCCTGAGGAAGGAAGGTCCCCTCCCGAAACTGTTGGGAAATAAATATTTATATCACTATTGACAACGCCTCCGTTGTGTTATACCATCATATATATATATATATATATATATATATATATATATATATATATATATATATATAGCATATTTACTCGAAAATATAGGTCGAGCACGAGAATATATTGCGCTCTCCGAAAAATAACACAAAATTATTCGAATATAGCTCGACCCATATCACTTCAGAAGCCCATAACGTTTCATATTCCCGCGAGCAAAAGCATGGTGGCCATGGAGATGTCTTCTACAGGGTGTGTTCAGATAAGAACGTCGGTGCATGTCAGCGGACCCCCTTTAATTTCGCAGAAAAAAGAATACTTTGCTAATCGAGTCCCCAGGGCCAAGAAGACATTCTTAGTTTTGCGAAAAAAATTCGCGTTAGTAAAAAAAAAATTGGAAGTCTCCACTCATCAGGGCCGCTTTTTGCGAATTGCGCGAAAATTGGATTTTGATGAGGTCCTACAAAATAAATATTCTAGCTGCGCGTCCCAAACTTTTTCTTGGCATGATATGAGTAATATATGTTTACCAGATATTGTACCTTGCCGTTTTGTTGTCCGTATTTTATGGAAAAAAGATCACAAATACGGCATATTGCGCAATGATGCTCTAGTTTCAGATTTTTTTGCTTCACGTCTATAATACTGAAAATTTGCAAATTTTGCCAGAGTGTTGCCACACATTATTTTATCAACTGTGTTAAATATGATTGCCGACAATGATGTCAAACACAAACCAAAATTGCATAAGTGAAGCCATGTCTCTAAAGATACAGTATTTTGAAATGCAATTAAAAAAAAGCCATCTTCGATTTTCTTTAAACTTCCCAGAAGTGAAGCCCCGTGCGTGCACTAACTTAATATGTAAAATCATGTTGCATTATTTTTGTGAGATCGGAGTTACAAAGCCGCCAATGTGTCCAAACTGACGCTCCCGCGCAACCACTTAAATGAGCGAGCATGTAGCTATAGTTTTCATTGCCATAATTTTTACGTCTTAAATATGTTCTCTCGTGTTCACGAAACATCTATTGACGGGAAAAAGACGAAGAGTTGCTTTAAAGTGCAAATTTGTTACATATGCGTGTTTGTACTCGTCGTTCCTGGCGAAAGCAATTATGGGAAAAAGTTGGTCTAGATGCGCACTCGAGTCGGGTCTTCACATGCAACACTTTCTTCAGCCATAATGCCTACAGGACGCAAGAGAGGCATTGAAGGTCCGCACAGAAAGTGTCCTGGAGACGGCATCCACGATCTCCGCCTTCTTGCGCCTGCAGTGGCGTCGGACGTCCGACCGCTATCTTCAAAGGAGAAATTGTAAATGGCTAAGTTTAGCTCCTCTGGATCATTTTGCTCAGGAACAAATTTTTTGACAGACAGAGATGCATCTGTACATTTTACGACGATCTGTTTGAAGAGGCGCAAGCAGTTTCGAAGACGGAGAGAGTTGCTTCCGGCACCGTGAACAAGGCGTTATCCGAATCGTTTATACTACGAAACTTCCGCTTATAGCTAATCATTTTCTTGTGCTTGTTCAGATCGCGCTAAACGCACCACCCTGCCCCGCGTAGCCCCGGCAACAGAGCACCGTGCGAGAGAGAATGTGTGAGAGATACAAGACGCGTTTGTGGAACGGCGTGCATCTCCCTCGGTAGCTTTGTCGTTAGAGTGCCGGGCGCTTATCGTCGCGGCGAGGAAGGCGTAGGTTCGATTCGCGGCGGGGCCATCTTTTCTTAGTCTTTTTTTCTTTTCCCATCCGTTAGCGTCCATGTTATCAACGTCATATTCGTGACGGAAATACGTCACTAAAGCCTTGGCGGACACCGGCATAAAACAATTTCGTGTTAAAAAATACTCAGAGATCACCGTCAATGTTACCGACTAAGTTCAGACTCTACGGTTCAGACGCCGGCACACTCAGCGATAATCTTTTATCGACAGATCAAACCGTGTAAATGAGATGGCGGCATCTACAGAACCTTAATCACTGTATGTGATTCCGTTTACGCCAACAGTTTGAGGCTTTAAATAACTAAACGTACGCACAGGCCCGTAGCCAGACCCCCCCCCTCCCTCACGAAATTTTGTTGACATATGGTGTTTTGTCGAAAATAAATCATGAAAATAGGCGTTTTTCTCAAATAGTCAAGGTTTCAGCAAGTGGG
The DNA here is from genome assembly GCF_013339695.2 of Rhipicephalus sanguineus. NCBI lineage: Eukaryota > Metazoa > Arthropoda > Arachnida > Ixodida > Ixodidae > Rhipicephalus > Rhipicephalus sanguineus. Next base: position 13,201,038 of record NC_051177.1, read on the forward strand.
CCCCATCCCCCGGAAAAAAAATTCCTGGCTGCGGGCCTGCATACGCAACACACTTTCACGACGACTCACTAACACAAGAAAGGCGAGTACGAAGGGATCAGACCGCGGTAGAATGAACTAGAGGTAACTGCGTGAATTATAGAAGCAACTCCGGTGATTAAAAAAAGAGGGGGCAGAAAATGTCCAGAATACATATTGGCAACTTAGTCAAGTTGCTTATTTGAACTGAGCAAAGTTGCGTCTCGGTGTTGGTGTCCGACAGGCGAACTTTCGTGAGCGCAACGTAAGTGTCGTTCCCCCGAAGCGCTTGAGGGACTGCCGTGCTGCACATGAGGGAAAGTTCTCCAAGTTAATCTGCGAGAGCGGGTGGTCAACTGTTACAAGCGTGTGTTGCTGCAGTTCATCCTGTGCCTCGGCTGGAAGGTGCCCGGACAACAAGAAATTTTCGGGCGCGGATGAGGTGGGAACATCTGTGTTGGCTGGCTTGATCCCCGCAGCCAGCTCTGTCTTGCTGTTCAGGGTCGACAGGTCTGGCATAGAAATGTCTAGGATCCATGATACATTAAACCTTGAGATTGAGCAAGTGGCGACCAAGAGGTAGCCACTAGTTCTTTGTGTCTCATGCGGTCGCCCATCCACTCTGCACGATGTGCTGCGTGTGTGCACGCGTCCGTTCAACGCAGGGGCGTAGGATGGATGGATGGATGAACAACTTTATTTTAGTCCTTCGGTACGCGCGATTAGCGCGCAGCGGGGAGGAAATTTTTTTCGGGGGCAGGGGGGCCCCTCCTTGATCTGGAGTGGAGGCCGGGCAGGCAGATGCGGTCGAGTGTCATTTTGTGCTTGTATGCCATAGAGTATCTCGCAATAATACCTAGAGGGAAATCTGGCGCCGCCGTCTATGCGAATTTCTGAAAGGGCGCCGTTGGCGCGATGGGAATGACGGTATATGTGTCTGCAAGGCTTGTGTTGGCTGGTGTTGAGTGAGGCTTCGGCTAAAAAAGCGGATACGACTGGACAAATAAAGCTTCTTTAAAACAAAACTTTTGTAAAAAATGGATCTCATGCACGCGCATTATATTCGAGAATAAAAATCCACCCACTTGTACGGCATAAACAAACAACGAAAGAAAGAAACAGACGAGAAACAGTCACAGATGAACGCTGGCTTTGTCGTCTGCCTTCCAAATTTAGCGGCCGTTCTTTAATTTTTACGCTTCGTAAAACTGTACACAACGCATAGGTTTCCGAAGTTGAATAAAACTCGTTTCTGTGCAATGATAAAAAATAAATAGCTTACTACGCGCTCCTTCAGTGCGAAATCAACGATTTTGACGCAAGGAACGCATTGAAACCAGACGCGTCTTCGAGGTCTGGGCTCTTCGTGAACGATACCAATCCGAGCCAAGTCCGAAGCTCATATATCCCGGCATTCCCGTGCGTGCAACAGCTCGCAGCGCCAGTTTTCCCTATAGGTAATTGTAAGAAACTCTATGGTGTATGTCATGACAAAAAAATCCGGCAGATCCCACGCACTGTGGGAGTCGATGTAATGCGAAGCAGCCAGCAAAGAGCTGCATACATCGCTTTGTTTATTTTGAGCCAAATGAAATCATTCATGCCATGGCATCTAGTTCACCATATATCGCATGTTTGCCATGCACGCGTGCATGCACAATGTGGAATATACCATGCCAATGAAACGTATATTCTGGTATACACTGCATGACCGGTCATTTATGTTCATCAAGCACTCCTGTCATGCCATACCAATTTTGGTATATATCCAGTTATCTAAACGGCCGGAAGCGCACCATAACAGTGTCATGTAAATCATACCGTACATGACATGCATAACATAATTCGCATGTTAGGACCTGTCATTTATATTCCGTCTACAGTTACATCGCACAATACCAATTTTGGTGTATATCAAACGAGCGAAATGGCCGCGAGTCCACCATGAGCGTGGCATGTAAATCATGCCATACATGACATGCATATCATGGTTTTCATGTTACCACCTGTCATTTATGTTCGTCATACATTCGTGTCACGCAATGCCAATTTTGGTGTATATCAAGCTAGCGAAACGGCCGCGATCGGACAATGAGCTTGGCATGTAAATCATGCCGTAAATGATATGCATATCATAATTTTCAAGTTACCACCTGTCATATATATGTTGGTCATACAGTCACGTTGCGCAATACCAATTTTGGTGTATATCAAGCGAGCGAAACGGCCGCGAGCGCATCATGAGCGTGGCATGTAAATCATGTCGCACATGACTTGCCTGTCACGATTTTCATGTTACCACCTCTCATTTACGTTCTTCATACAGGCGAGTCACGCAATACCAGTTTTGGTGTATATCAAGCCAGTGAAACGTCCGCGAACGCACCATGAGCGTGGCATGTAAACCATGACATGCATGTCATGGTTTTCATGTTACCACCTGTTATTGATGTTCTTGATACAGTCACACCGCGCCATACCAATTTTGGTGCATATCAATCTAGCGAAACGGCCGCGAGCGCACCATGAGCGTGCGATGTAAATAATGTCGTACATGACACGCATGTCACGGTTTTCATGTTACAACCTCTAATTTACGTTCGTCATACAGTCGCGTCGTGCAATACCAATTTTGGTGTATATCAAGCCCACGAAACGGTCGTGAATGCACCATGAGCGCGGCATGTAAATCATGACATACATGACATGCAGTCATGGTTTTCATGTTACCACCTGTTATTCATGTTCTTCATACAGTCAAATCGCGCAATACCAATTTTGGTGTATATCAAGCCAGTGAAACGTCCGCGAACGCACCATGAGCGTGGCATGTAAACCATGACATGCATGTCATGGTTTTCATGTTACCACCTGTTATTCATGTTCTTCATACAGTCACATCGCGCAATACCAATTTTGGTGTATATCAAGCCAGCGAAACGGCCGCGAAGGCACCATGAGCGTGGCATGTAAATCATGACATACATGACATGCATGTCACGGTTTTCATGTTACCACCTGTTATTCATGTTCTTCATACAGTGACATTGCACAATACCAATTTTGGCATATATCAACCTAGCGAAACGGCCGCGAGTGCGTCATGAGCGTGGCATGTAAATCAAGACGTGCATGACACGCGTGTCATGATTTTCATGTTACCACGTGTCAGTTATGTTCGTCATGTCGAAATGTCTCGTCATACCAGTTTTCGTATATATCCGTTCATTTAAACGGCCGCGAGCGCGCCGAGACCATGTCATGTAAATCATGCCGCACATGACATGCGTGTCATGATTTGCACGTTAGGACCTGTCATGATGTTCGTCATGCACTCTTGTCACGTCATACCAGTTTTGGTATATATGAAATTAACGGAATGGCCGCAAGAGCCCCAAGGCCGTGGAATGTAAATCATGCTGTTCATGACATGCATGTCGTGATTTTCATGGTATGACTGACATTTATGTTCGTGATACGGTCATGTTATTCCATACCAATTTTGGTACACATCCGATTAACGAAATGGCCAGGAGAGCACAAAGTCGTAGGCGGCTAGATAGATAGATAGATAGATAGATAGATAGATAGATAGATAGATAGATAGATAGATAGATAGATAGATAGATAGATAGATAGATAGATAGATAGATAGATAGATAGATAGATAGATAGATAGATACGCTCAAACTCGCAGAAGTTCGCTAAGAAATGCTTCGCATTTAAAAACTGGCTGTGGCTTAGCTCGGCTGTGCCAGGATATACGTAGCGTGAGCTAAGGTTCAGCTGATTATTCTTAGCTCTCCTGGTTGTCTAGGATTAGCCTGATTATCATGCTTACTACTGCTTCAATGACACACACACGGTATACGCATTATGTAAGACATGTATATTTATTCTTTGCTCAACTCCATTTCTCTATTGCCATAAAGACGGCTCGGTGGCCAGTGTACTAACACGCTGCCGTCTGTACGGCCCCAACGCCCGGCGCAGCGTGAGACGGCCACTACGCAACGGAGACGTACAGCTGGGCGCGCGCCGGCGTCAGTATGTCTGCCGCGGCTATGACGTCACTCCTCTGGAATGCACAAATCGGCGATGCGCACGCTGCGGCGGCGGCTCCGGTGCGCCAGCTGTGCGCCGTGTGACGTCAGTGTTCCTCGCGCATGCGCAGCACGGCTCTCGGACTGCCACGCGAAACTGCTCCAGCTCGGCCAGTGTAGCTAACGCTGCAAAAAATTTCGGGGGGGGGTGGGCACGGGCCCGGTGTGCCATCCCCTGGCTACGCCACTGGTTCCATGGCGTGGGTTAGGGATGGATAGACAATGCGAAGGAGGTAGAAGGCAGGGCTTTTCAAGTCAATCTCGTCCGACCGTGTTGCGCCCGGCTAACTCTCCAGGTCCCGTTTTCCAACCGGTCATTCTCGCTCACACGCAAATCTCATATGCTCCCCCTCTCCTCAGTAAGCAGAGAATGACTTGGACAACGTTGACCAGGAGGAAACTCCCTTTCGGCAACGCCGCCAGCGTTCCCTGTTACTGCGGCCGATGGCAACCCCATATGCCCGCTTGGGACCCTGTTTCCGCTTTTGGTTCTTCGCGGCCACATGGCCTGGATAGCGGCGCCTTACTTGATGGCCACCCTTTTTTGAGGCCTCGCCGCGGCAGCTCGCTTCTCCGAAACCCTCTCCGCGATATATTTCAGGAAATGTCGAAACAGCTTTCAAATTATACAGAACTTCGTTCGCTACGAACGAAGAGATCGGAAAACACAGCGAGCCGCTGTCCGCTCATGCACCTTCGGGCTCACACCTTGGAGCAGAAGGAACGCTGTTCCCTCTACCCTTCCATCCCACACGTAACGAGTTACCGTTACAGTTCCACCGATCCTTAACGGAACGGTGGCGTTCCTCTGTTCCTCCCGCTTTCCGCGCAGGCCTGCGCGGAAAGCGCAGACAGTCACAGCGAAACCTAAAAGAGCGGCATTTCTAGAGCCCGTTATAAACTCTCTTGGGGCTACTTTACAAGTACACTAGCAAGGTGCCCACTACGCCATAAATCATAATTTTTGTGAACTCGGGAAGCACCCACTACGCCATTATTCGTCATTGTGCGGAGAAGCAAGGTACCAACTACACCTCTGTAAGGCATTATGTGCACTTTGTTGATTCGATGGCTGATGACAATGAAAAATTATGACTGAGCCCTTTGTAATGGGTTGGAAGCCTTAAACGACCAACTACTTACGTAATTCGCATTATGTGACGCCCGGTCGTTATTTCACCCTCCCACCAAGCTATACAACATACGTTAACATGAGAAAGAGATAGAGAGAGGGAAAGAACTTTATTGAGACCCTGAGGAAATGGACCATGAGAGCCTTATGGGCTTAAGAGACAGTAGGATTGGGCGTGTTGGTACAACATGATAAAGAGTGCTAACAGCGCAAACGACATTCATTGGCAACCAATAAAAGTGCACTTGCGAGGAACCCACTACGCTATAAATCGTAATTTGTGAAGTAGGGAGGCAGCGCCCATGCCACTTTTCTTCATTCTGCGGAGAACTGTAGTATCCGCTAAACACATGTAAGGCATCATGTGCACTTTGTTCATACTATGCCTGATGACGATGAATAATTGTGGCAGAGCCCTTTGTAATGGGTTGGAAGCATTCAACAACTCACTCGTTGCGCAATTCGCACTGTGTGACGCCTGGTTACAGAATTCGCCTTTTGTGACGCCTGCAGTTGTTATTTTACTCTTCTACCGCGCTATATTACATACCGGGTGTTCAAAGTTAAGCTTTATGGTTTTGTTAAAATTGAGCTCTTGGAGGTACGTGAAAACCACCTTTGCAGATAAGCTTTTATCCAGGGGGACACAAAGCGAGACATTAAATTATCGGTGTCAGCTGCCCAATTAACTAAGATTGAATAATGAACTTTTTAATGAGTGCAGCAAGCGGGCATGTTTGTATTGAAAAGTTGGAGGCAGTCGCGTTTCTACACAGGTCCACTTGGAAGAATTCTTCTAGCATGTCTGTGCCCCGAGATATTCCGCTGCAAAGCTTGATTGCGGTTTGCATGATTACGCATGCAAGACGGTCAAGATCGGCGCAGTGTTCCTCCCTGATGTGACGAGCAGTCATTGCTTGCTATCGCCAGCCGGTAGCAAAAGGGCAACCGTTATCACCTTTGCCTATGCCTTCGACGCGTTATCAGATTAAACTCCGCACGCAACTGTCGCAGAACATCGGGGAGGAGCGTTGCGCCAGTGCTCACTGTCTGGCATGCGTAATAATGGAAACCGCAATTAAAATTTGCAGTGGGATATCTCGGGGCACAGACATGCTAGAAGGATTATTCCAAGTGAAACTGTAGAAACGCGACTGCCTCCAACTTTTCACTACGAACATGCCCGCTTGGTGCACTCATTAAAAGGTTCATTATTCAATCTTAGTTAATTGGGCGGCTAACACCGATAATTTAATGTCTCGCTTTGTGTCCCCCTGGATAAAAGCTTATCTGCAAAGGTTGTTTTCAGGTACATCCCAGTGCTCAATTTTATGAAAACCATAAAGCTTAATTTTGAACACCCTGTGTGTTAATGTGGCTCCTTCCCGACATGAAGCCTGTATAGGGTCTTTTTGCAAAGGAGTTTCAAGCACTGGCATGGCTCTGACCCCCTTCTTGCCCCCTTCTTGGCTCTAAGGTAGAATACTGGGCTCCCACGCAGAGGACACAAGTTCGAACCTCGTTCCATCCTGAATATTTTTTCTTATTTGGATTTTTTTATTTCGCGCGATAGCGGTTACGGACTCCGGCGGCTGTGGCGGCGGACAAATACGGTGCCAAAAACGGCCGTTGTTGTGATCTCATAACAGCTTTCGCTGCAAGAGGAACTAATTTTAAAAACGCCGTTCCGTGCGACACTGTTGTTGAGATATGTATTTACAGTCGAAACCCGCGATAACGAAATCCCGAGGGAACGAAATTCTCACCGCAACGAAATATTTTCGGAACACCGGCGAACGCCCATAGGAGTCAATGCATTTCGTAACTCGCGACTACGAAAGATATTCATACCCCTGTCCCTCATTAACGAAACTTTTGAAACACGAGTGCGCAAATAATCTGCTCTCGCAACATTAACTACATTCGAAAACTGCTGAAATGCATTCATGCTACACTTAAATTGTGCAAAACTATCGCTGCAGCGCACTTGAGAAGCAGCCGCCATCATTGTTTACAAAAGAACATAAAGCTGGTGACAATGGTGATGATGATGGCTTGCCGAGACACCTGCTCGTTATCGCGGACTACGTATCCAAATCTATTGTCGCGTGTGTGGAGCCATTTGTGGAGCGTTTGCTTGGTCGCTTGGTGCAACGTGAACTGTGTGTTGCGATTGCTTCGTCCGATTTGGCTGCCTGCGGAGATGCCGCCTCCAACGAAAAACCGGAAGTTCATCACGCTGGAAGATAAGGCTGCAATCATCAGTGAGGTGGAAAAGCGCAGGAAAAAAATTGACATCGCCGAAGAATTCGACGATTCTGCGCTGATCCGCGCTGATCCAGCGGAGCCGGAAGAAGTTTTGCGTGTAGGCGCACTTGATGACGGTACTTGTGACAGCGCAGTGCCGCCGTCACCGACCAGTGCATGGGGCGAACTTTGTGCCGTGGCAAACGAGATTCCCGATCGAGAAGCATGAAAATGCTGCATGGTAAGGCCCGCCAAAGCAAACTTACTGACTTTTGGAAATAAAATGTTTTTTTTTTTGTAAATTCCATGTCTTTTCTGCCGCATTCTCGTGCCAACGAAATTCCCGCGAGAGCGAAATTTTGTGCTTTCCCCGCCGATTTCGTTATTGCGGGTTTCAACTGTACTAGTAGTGTGGCTTCCACATTCACCAGCGGTGTTTTGCCACCGACTGCTCCGAATGCGATAGCACCGGCTAATAAAACTGCTGCAGTAAGCGCTGCAGAAAGGCAACGATGTCGACGGGCGAATGTCGTGCTTTCGTGGAGCGATACAGAGACCAGCGGGACGTGGAACGCCTGCACGCGTTCGCGGCTCAAGCTACGAACATCCGCCTCCCGTGTTGCTGAAGCGCGGTATGGTAGTGTATGCAGGAGCACAGGCGTAGGGTTACCCTATTACTCGGGAGCACACACCATGCCGTTTCTCTCCTTAATTGACGCCACTTTGAAAAAGTGCATATGGAGTACCGGTGTTTATTATGTGCCTGTTGATGTCATCTTTGCGCGTGATCCACGATATTCTCTGTCCAGGTATATGTTAAAAGGACTGTCTACCGCCCTTCATCGCTTTTCTGTGTTGTACCGCAATCTAGAGCATACCGTCTGAAGCGTCCAACCTTGCAGCGGTTTCTCTGGAAAGTGAGTAGAAATTTTTAAAACAGAATTTTTCGATCTGCATTCGGTCTTCTTCCATTGGCGTGAAACATGTCCACAACACTGGCTGATTGACGCGATGACGATTGTGGTGCCGGTAAAAATAAAACCGAAAGCACATGTAATTTCTGAGGGATTACTTTATTTATGCTGAATGCTAATGTAATGAATGTAACAGTCGTTTTCAGCACGCTGTCGGTTGAATGAGGCCTTAATGTACGATTACAGAACACTTGTATTGCTGTAATCGCAGCCTATGCGTTTATTTTAACACTGCTGCCGCAATCCAAGCCAAGTTGATTCACAAAAACAAAACAGCGCTGTAGCAGACCTCAACAAGAAACGAAACATGTCGGTGGAAAACCTTAGTGAATTGGAAAAGAGAATTTTTGAACGCATGAGGCAACACAACTTAGACCACTACGTCGAAGCTCCGGACCGCGATGATTCTTCGAGTGGCGGCAGCATAAGCGATGACCCAGACTTTAATAGGGCTCTGCCATCGCAAGCTGCGCGCCTTGGGAATGTCGACTGGTAAGTGTATGTAGTTACCTGCACTAAACGACTGGGTTATCATTCATGCACAACACCTGTCACGCAGGTGCCGTTGCAAACGCTGCACTGTAATGCCTGCAGTGATAGAGTGCGTCTGCTGTTGCGACGTCCCCGTTATACGTAGTGACAAGCTCTTCGTCACGTTGGAGGACGATTTCCGCAAGCTTCGCCTCGACACCGCCGTCCTAAGGGTGGCTTACATCGATGTGAACGTCAATGGCGAGGATGCCGGCATTGAAGTCAACCACAAGTGAGTCCTTTCGGTAAAGAACTTGTTGGAGACTACTTATGTTTTTGTTGTTTCAGAACATATAGGTACACAGCGTATCGGCTATTCACTCGGTGGGTGTGGGGATACCTTGGGCGCCGGAGCAGTCGAGTGGTGCCATCATGCGCAATCCGGTGCATCCGCGAATGTTCTCCATCGCCGACGTACCGAGGCTTCGAGCTCCCGCCCCTGATGTGAATACACCAGCAAGCACTAAGTCACCCCAGAAAGCTGTAGCTGCGCGCCTATTGAATTAGTGAGAAAGCGTAAGTAGATTTTCCTTGGCAAACAACTGCCCTAGATTTGATGGGGTTTGTTAGCGAACATTTGAAGTGGATAGTTTTATGTACTGGTCATGCGCCTTTGAACAAAAAATATCCATTCAAAATTGTTAAATTTCTAAAAAACGTAATTATGAGGTTGATAGCTTAAGTAGACAAAAATGTGGAAGCTTACTGATGTATTTAAAGCCTACGAAATTGATATATTTTACAGTGCTCTAAAAGTTCTAATTTGCGGGCAGGACTTCTGTGAAACTTTTGCAACACCGTAATAAGTGCACATTAACTTATCAAGTTTGGCTGCTTGAGATAGTTTAAATGATTCAGTTTCCTGAAAGGCGATATCTCTTCTAATGCACAGCTGCAAGTTTGTACACATCATGCCACTTAGTTCTTTTTCAGCACCCTTCAAATGGAAATTTTTATCCAGAATTGTAGGCCGTAAATAAAAATACTGCTCTCAGCCTTCCCTTTCTACCTGACACGCAACAAATCTCACCCAATTCGGTACAGTTTTCCTCAAAAGCATTTCTGCCTTTTAGGTGTATTTGAGGAGGTGGCAACCAAGTTCATAGGTCCGAGCCAAACTTCATTTGAAGCATTTGTTCCTTGGTTGACTCTACTGTTGTTCTGTATTCTGTGCGTCACTTCATGCGGGTGTCATTGATCAACAAAGTGGAATACCAGTGTTCCTTTTGTGGCTCCACATATCACCATCATTGGAATCCATCCCCAACATTGTTTCTTTTCACATAAAATCAAATTGTGTGCCGATGTTAGAACCTTTTCGAAATTGCTAATAATTTCAAAAGTGGACTTTCAGCAGCATTTATTTTTACGTATTTGAATACATTGTATGCCCAAAGGCAGTACAGGTGAAAGTGGGTAACAGACGCACTGAGAAGGAAATTCCAGCAAAACAATTCAGCTGTGATGTAAATAACATTCCACTGCAGCCTACGATGCATGGGTAAGTTCAAATGTCCTGTTATAAAACATCATATTCACATGCAACGAGGTCTAGTAATTGGTTCAAGTGACAACAAGGTTTAGTATGTGCAAACATCCAACACATTTTAAATTAATTGAGTACATTTTATCCCAATTTGTGCTCAAATTGATTACAGTTGCTTCAAACACACCACTGTTTAAAAAACGACCAGTGTTAATTGTATGTTCACTAAAGTGCAAAGTGATTCCAGTTGAGGAGTTGTCCACTGGAAGCTTATTAAAAAACTGATATAACACGGAATTAAGTTTTGTCGTGTTCGTCAAAACCATAATCCCTGAGATAGCATGTACTATCGCGCTCAGTATGAGCTACATCACCCGAGCGCGTGGCCAAGCGCTCGGCAAGGTTGTACAGTGGCGCCGATCACGGCATATATTGACGTTATCGGGAGAGAGTTTGGCGGTCCCTGCGAGCGCGCATCGCCCCCACTTGCTTGTTTTCATCCTCGAAGTTATCATTTTCGAAGCTGATATCACCGCAGGGCTAAACGAGGGTGAGGGTGAAAGCAAGTGGAGGCGATGTGCGCTCGCAGGGACAGCCAAACTCTATCCCGATAACGTCAAAATATGCCATGATCGGCGCCACTGTACAACCTTGCAGAGCACTCAGCTACGCGCTCGCGTGATGTAGCTCATACTGAGCGCGATAGTACTAGTGGTACACTGACTGACATGATATGTTGAAGGAGTAGAGATCTGTGAAAAATGTCATTATCGCACAGGTGTCTCAAGGTGTGCAATAATCTGAGTAGTTTGATTTAGTGCCATGTTATGGGCTTGGATTTCTCATCACTAACATCCATTGATCACGTGTCACGATTTGTTCAGGCTGTTAAGAATATTTATTATGGAACAGACGTTGATGTCAAAATATGCTCGATTAGTGTGTCGATGAATGGGGCATTAGCGTCTATAGATGCAAGAGCTGTTTCTGTCAAGCTCGTCAGAGTATCGACAGACGCTCGTTCCACCGTGACCAAGAAAAAGCCCTCTTTAATGTTTCGTCGTGAAATATATATACAGTCAGAATGATCACATGACTCCCGTGATAACCGGATATTGGAAACAAAGATAGCGCGTGTCTCGGCGCTTGTCTCTGGAACATGCGGCCACGGAATGCAGCAGGATGACGGCACACCTTCCCCGTTTTATAAGCACCGTGGGCCTGAAAGGAAATCATTTCACAAATTAGTCATCAATACCGAGTCTTTTTCGTAGCTATTTTCGCCCATATTGCGTCGTTCTTTGCTCTGGACTTGAAGTTTCGTTCGATGCATGAGGCTCTTGGATGTCAGACGACTTGTTAGCTAAGATGTCGTTGTCCGTCGCGTCCGTTGGCTCGCTGTTTCTTGGATGCTGCTCCGTCTTTACGGGGCTTGTTTCTCCTCCGTGTGGGAGAAGGAACAGATGACATCAGGGGCGTAGCCAGAAATTTTTTTCGGGGGGGGGGGGGGGGGTTCAACCATACTTTATGTATGTTCGTGCGTGCGTTTGTATGTGTGCGTGTATATATACGCAAGCAAAACTGAAAAATTTCGGGGGGGGGTTTGAAACCCCCAACCCCCCCCCCCCTTGGCTACGCCCCTGGATGACGTCTCTTTCTGCGTACGGTTTTACCTTCAGTTTGAACCCAGTAGGATCTCGGTGTTTTGGAAGGACGAAGGACCGTGCCCTCGGCGCCTCTGTCTTTCAGCCGTACTTGAGTGCCTGCGGATAGACAGGGAAGAGGTCTCGCAGCATGAAGTTTGTCAAAATACATCTTTGTTTTTGTCTGTATTTTTCGTCTTGCTCTTTCCAAGGAGCCTTTACTACTTCTGGCTTTGTGCGGATGGCATGCACGGTACTTTTGAGCGTAAACGGCGGTTCATTAGCAGCTGCGCTGGACTATTGCTGGTTGGACCCGACGTGTTTCTATAGTTCAGCAAGCCATTGTAGGGGTCCTCTGCCTTCTTCAAAAGTCTTTTAAGAGTCCCTACCATGCGCTCAGCTTCCCCGTTAGCTTGTGGGTAACGAGGATTTGTTGGTACATGCCTAAAGCCGTAGTTTCTTGCAAAATCAGCAAACGTGAATGAGATGAATTCGTGGTCCGTTGTCCGATATTACCGTTTGCGGTATCCCATGCCTGGCGAAGCAGCTTTTCAGATGCTGGATGACCGCCTTCGACGACGTTCCTCGATCCAGCAGGGCCAGCTCAGGATACCTGGAGTGATAATCAACAACGACAAGATAGACAGCTTCTTTCATTTCAAATAAATCAATTCCGATTTTCTACCATGGCAGCTCGGTTGTTTCCGATGGAATCATTGGCTCGGAAAATTGGGTACGCTCTGTGGCGCATGCTTGGCAGTTGGCCATGGTTTGTGCAATGTCTTTGCTAATACCTGGCCGCCAGAGAGATTCTTTCGCGCTCGCGCGGCAGCGTGCAATTCCCTGGTTGGTTGGTTGAAAAACTTTATTTGGGTCCTGCAAGGCGCGCGTCAGCGCGCAGCGGGCGACTCCCACGTCGGGACCGTCAGGCCAGGCCTGCCGGCCGCTCCGCGGTGTCCCTCGTGAACCCTCCGAAGCATTTCTTTCCGCAGCGCTCGTGGAATCACCAGCCTTGAGTCCTTCAAAAGCAACTGCTGGCAGACCGTGATGTTACCACGATGCGCCCAGAATGGCTTGAGAAGTTGTGGTGTGTGGTGCTTAGCGGGCCAACCTTGCATACAAGCTTCGAGCAACGACGTACATTCGGGGTCATTTGCTTGCTCTGAGCGTATGCGTTCGAGCATGTCGTCAGAGAACGCATACTGAACGACTCCCTCCACGTGAGCCGAAACGTCTGCATCAGACAACTCTCCGACAGAAAGCGCCGTGTTCATCACTCTCGCCCGAGAAAGCGTGTCCGCCGTAGCAGTGATTTTCACCGGGACGTGTGTAAGCGTGAACGAGTACCACATAAGACGCATCCTGAACCTTTGAGTTCTTGGCGGTAGAGAATCAAGAGGATCTCGACCCAGTAGTGGGAGGAGAGGCTTGTGATCCGTCTCAAATAGGAACGTGAGGCCTCTTAGTAATTTGTGAAAGCGTTCCGCAGCCCAAGTTAAAGATGACGCTTCTTTTTCGATCTGTGAATACCTCTGCTCTGTTTGTGTGAGCGATCTGGAGGCATATGCTACTGGACGTCTCTCACCAGATGGCTGATCCTGGCGGAGCACTGCGCCAATCCCTAGTGAAGACGCGTCCGCCGATACAATTGTCGAGTACCGGGGTTGTACCGCGCCACGCATCTGTCTGAGCTGAGAGTGGTCTTGATCTTCTCAAAAGCTGCCTCATTGTTGAGGTCCCCAAGACCAGTCGCTATCTTTGTTGAGGAGGCTGCGTAAAGGAGCAGACATTGAAGCTGCATCAGGTAAAAACCTTGCGAGGTAACAAGGATCGAACCTCAGCGACGTTTTGGGGTCTGGGCAATTGCTTGATTGCTCTAACTTTATCGGGGTCTGGACGCACGCCGTTGGCATCGAAGATCATTCCCAAGAATGACACCTGTTCAACTGAGAAACAGCACTTTTCCCGGTTGAGAGTTACGCCTGCTTGTTGAAGTCGTTCGAGGACGTTACAAAGCCGCTTGTCGTGTTCCACTTGGTTCTTGCCGTACACTAGGATGTCACCCATGTAGTTCAGTACGCCGTCTAGACCTGCTAGGACTTGCGAGAAGTTTCTTTGAAAAATTTCTGGTGCGGATGTAATCCCGAACGGCAACCTGCGGTAGCAGTACCGCCCGTACGGCGTAATGAACGTCGTGAGCCTTTGACATTCCTCGGAAAGCTTTATCTGGTAGAAACCAGAATGCGCGTCCAGTTTAGAGAAGACTTTGGCTTCCTGGAAGCTTCCCATGACTTGCTCAATTCTTGGCAGTTGATGACGCTCCCGTCTGACGAACTGGTTGAATTGAGTCAAGTCAACGTAGATCCTTACTGCTCCTGACGGCTTCATTACAGGAACGATAGGCGCGCACCATTTTGTCGGTTCTTCGACCTTCCGTGTCATTCCTTCTTGTTCTAGCCCGTTCAGTTCTTCTTTGACCTTTTTCTTTCATGGGAATAGGAACCCGTCGCGGTGTAGACAGACTGAACGGGATTGCATGTGGCACAAGGCGTATGGTGTGTTCTCCCGATCAGTGTTGCGGAGTTGCCATTCCTGAACTGGAATGATTCCGGAATCATTCCACATTTTCGCGCCCCCGGAATGGAATGCGGATAACGCTTGGAGGAATGGAAAGAGAATGGAAATAACTTATAAGCGCCTTTTGCACGGAATGGAATTGGAATGGAATTACGTCTTTTTCCGAAAATAGAGCACGTTTTCGTCCACGCACTGTTTTTGAAATTTCAAACATTAGTAAGACAAAGCCTCAAATTTAACAATAAAGCAGCATTTTCAAAATGACTTGGCTGATTACAAGCACCGTACATTTAATAAGCGACGTACAATTCTGTCCTTATATAGATTGTGTTTCTACGAAGTTTGTTTCTATTCTTCGCGTAGCCGCGGTTCTATGCCGCTGGTATCGGTACTCAGAGGTCGGCGTTACAGCGTGTTTTCGTTATCACTAGCGAGATGGCGCGAAGGGCTCGAAGAGCGGAAGAGAGTAGAAGAGCGCGCTTGAAAGGTCGTCGCCGTTGCGACGAGCGCCCGCGTCTACAGGGCGTGGTCACTCGTGCGTGCGCTCATCTCGTGATCGCGGTGGCTTGTAGTACGTCTCGCGTTGAGAGCACGAATGTCACTTGGCTCACTGCAGCGGCCGCTTTTGCGAAAGGAGCGCGGTACTCACGCAGAAATAAGTTACAAATGTGACAGTTAGTTCGCTCTCATCCTGTGTATGTTCGTTCCGTGCGTCCTTTCTGCTTGAGCAGCGCGTTGCAAATTTCGAGCTGCTTGCCGTTCTTCGCGTGACATTACAATTTGTTGCTGTAGCATTCATTCCTTCGCCCTTGGGGCGAAAGAATGCGCAACAAACGCTCAACTACGTCTGTGAAGGCACGTTTCACTTTCGTGTTATACCGATTCCTAAGACAGAGGGATCAGCCATGTTTTTCTGCCTCGGCGGCGTTGCAGTTCCTAATGCATCATAATGCAGTTCGTAATGCATCCATTTTGTCCATTTACGCCTGGTCGCCCGCTAAAAAAGTGCGCTTCTAGCCGTACTTCGTATAACATTCCAATTTGCAGCTATCACGTTCATTGCTTCGACCTTTCGGTGAAACCGACTTTTATCATTGCCTTATTCATTGACGTTTCCTTATAAGGGAAAGACGTTCCACATATGTAACGTAATACATTTCACTCACATCGCAAATATTTGTGAGTCATCTCCCAAAACCAAGTTGGGTGTAGAGGTATGTGCCGAGTACATAGTCCTTGGAAGTATTTTCGACTCTGTGTTTAAATACTTGGGTGTGTCTAATTAGAATCTTAGAACTGCAACTCGGTTGCACTTCTTAATGCATCTTATGACATCAGCTTTATGGCGCGTTCATTCTTAAATCGATAAAACTATCGAGGTACCTTTCCTACGGTAAGGAATTACAGGAACGGAATGGAATTGGCCGGTCATTCCCCGGAGTGGGAATGAGCTAAGTTTTTTCATTCCGAGGATTGAAAGGAATGGAATTGCGGCAAGTTCCAATTCCCCGGAATGGAACTGTAATGGAATGGAGGCGCCTATTCCGCAACACTGCTCCCGATATGGTACATGTGCCTTGGAATATCTTGGGATACTTGCTTCCGATGTCGTCAGCAGTGTCTAATTCATCTAGGAAGCGAACAATTCCCAGAGCTTTGATGGCTGGTAGTCCCAACAAGGGCGTGCGCAGGTTCTGCACGACGTAAATGGTTTGTTGTAAACAGCTGTCTTTCCAAGACATTTTAGCGTCAAACTTTCCGATCGTACGGATGTTAGTATTGCTCGGTCCTTTAAGATCGGTTGCGTTTTCCAGAGAAGGCGGAATAAAAG
This sequence comes from Rhipicephalus sanguineus, assembly GCF_013339695.2. Classification (NCBI taxonomy): domain Eukaryota; kingdom Metazoa; phylum Arthropoda; class Arachnida; order Ixodida; family Ixodidae; genus Rhipicephalus; species Rhipicephalus sanguineus. The sequence goes on from NC_051177.1 coordinate 13,217,580, forward strand.
GATAATTTTCAGCGACGACTGTCACCTCGGCTCCCGTATCTACTTTCGTACGGAGCGTCTGGTTGTTAATCTTTACCGTGACGAAATGCTCAGATTGCGTGTTCGCACACTGCTCGACCGTGCCAATAAACTTGCTATCAGCTTCGGCGATGCCATCGAGATTTGTGTCTGCTTCTTTTTTCGGCATGCCTTTTCATAGTGGCCCAACTTCCGGCAAAATCTGCACCTTCCTTTTGCGCTGGACACTTGTTTCGCGGGTGAAAATGGTCCGGCACAATAACTGCAGCTATTTTGATGATAAGCGGGCTTCTGACAGCCAGTAAACGTGCTCTATGCAGCGGCTTTTCTGGGCTTTACTGCGGCGACGCAAGCTTCTGGGACTGTGCCCTCGTGCGCTTTAGTTCTGCTTGCTGTTGCCTCACGGTTTCGCTCGTACGCGCTGTTGCCAAAGCAGTGGCCATCGTTAGCTTGGGGCACGGTGCAAGAAATACTTAGGTGAGCAAACGACGCGAAGGGAGTGCTTGTTGGGGACAGACGGTTAATGTTCTCGTTTCCCGCGTGCCGAGAGATGGCTCGCCGGACAGAGGACCGTGGCGGGCTGCTGGCAAATTCCGCAAAGCACCTCCGGCACGTGGGCGACGGTTTCCAAATCTGTAAAACCGAGTTATCACGCGATAACGACCACCCTACACGTCGCGTGAACGGCCCGTTTCGTCGCTCATAGCATCGCTCGTCGCTGTGCAGTTCATTTCCGTGCGTATGTGGTTTGGCCTTCTCTCTCCACGTGCTACGTTAGCCGTACAGTGCACGCACTTTTTTCTTTGTGCTGCCGTTCTTTTGAGCTCGTTTTTTGAAAATGTCTTAGTGGTAAAGTGTTTTTGCGCTGCGGAAAGAATGGGCAAGTGCTTTGTGCCCTTTTGCAAAAGTGATTGCAATATTGCAAAAAGAAGTACGCGCTTTCACGTCGCCAGCTAACAAATAAAGGCTTCAGGCATGGAGGCGTACCATACCACGAAAAGACCGCGTGCTGCAAAGGAAAGACCGTGTGTGCGAAAGACATTTCGCTGAAGGTGATAAGAGTGAACGTGATAAGAGGGTGCTATCTCTTCTACTAAATACGCCAGGCACCGCTGCACTCGTCATATTCGCTATATGCACACAGGTTAACTGGAAGAGCTTCAAGACTAGGCGCAGGCTCTGGCCGCTCTGCACACGGTGACGTTGCGTCCGCTTGAATGGGTCGTAGAGCGCCTCGATGAGCGCGGTTGTCAAGGCATAGAGTAATATAAAAAGGTTAAGAGAGGACACTCCCGTAGGCCCCTGCGGCTGATTTGGGTTAGCAGCGCACCAAACGGAAGTGGGGAATCCTAACAGCCGCCTCAGAGATGAGAAATCGCAAAGAAATATTAAAAATGCCGATCTCAGAGGCCATCATTTAGCTATAGGTAAAATTACACGGCCCCTGAGACCACTTCCGTTCGTGTGGTTGTCTCGGAGGTCACACACACACACACACACACACACACACATATATATATATATATAATATATATATATATATATATATATATATATATATATATATATAATATATATATATATATTGTTTTGCACTGTGCGCGATAGCTACTTGTATACCTAATAGGAAAGGTTGGGTTCGAAAGATTATGTAGTCCTCCTTGATGCTAATGCTGTCTTCTGTACTTTTATTGTATTGTGGGAATTTTCTAAATATCGCCTATTTATTCCACTGTGCAATTTCTCAACATGTGGCAGCTGTCTTGCATTGTGCAAGACAGCTGTATGTGCTTTTTTATGTGCTTTTATATATATTTTTATGCATATAGATATACATATATTTATATATATTATATTAGTATATATATATATATATATATATCTATATAATAAAAAATAGAATATAAAAGCACATAAAAAAGCACATACAGCTGTCTTGCACAATGCAAGACAGCTGCCACATGTTGAGAAATTGCACAGTTGGAATAAATAGGCGATATTTAGAAAATTCCCACAATACAATAAAAGTACAGAAGACAGCATTAGCATCAAGGAGGACTACAATAATCTTTCGAAGCCCAACCTTTCCTATTAGGTATACAAGTAGCTATCGCGCACAGTGCAAACAAATCATTCCCCCCCCCCCCTTTATTTAAGGATTAGTTTCACATTTTCACAAAGCAACATGCAATTTCAATGCATCTCGCACAAACATCACACTAGGAGGTTTTCTAAGCCTCACACCTTTATATCACATAAAACCACATCCTTTGGTTTAAGGCTTAAACTTGTGAAGATGCAAGCCAGAAACTGGGGACTGAAACCGCACTTTGCACAAGTTGTGGTTAACAAGTCTGCAAGCCAGAAACTGGGCACTGAAACCGAACTTTATCCAAGCTGCGATTAACAAATGTGACATGCCTACACAAGCGTATTCGACTGTACATCTTCAGCAACCTATCACGGCAATCCAGTGAACAAAGGTGGAAATGTATGGATGACAGTTCGTCAGACAAGATAGAGCATATGCCATGGCAATGACCACACTTTCAACAATGGAAAGAAAGGCAGATTCCATCTTCTGGAACATTTGAAATGTTCTGGCAGACGGAACAGTCAAATTTCCAAAGAACTGGCCAGGTACATGATAAGCTTTCAGCATCATAAAATACTGGTCTTCCTTGCCTCAAATCATTTTGATCATCCTCCAGAAATGCCAAACAATGGCAATTCTCGGGGCACTTTTCAAGAAACTTCTTAATAAGAAACCCTGCGACGTAGTAAGATGCTGCATCATCGACAGCATGCGACTGGTTCAGTGAAGCAAGCAGACTTATATCCTCAAGTGAAGGGAAGTCATCTGAGCAAGGTGGCTGAAACATGATCTGCAAGCGACGGCTTGTGGAATGAAAATGGCGAGAGGTCTTGAAGAAGTGCACGTCTGTCCTCCTCAACGTTTCCTTTATCTGAAAGTTGATAATTCTTTGGATCATAATATGCTATAGACCACTTATAAAATGGCGAACAGTGGGATTCATGTTGCATCCTTGCCTTTGTCGAATGCTTCGAACACGTTTTCTAAAGGTCTTGTTGTAGCCGCCTGGTGAGAACTCTTCCCAAAGCATCAGGATTGCCTGATGATTACCTGCTACCCTGTAATCATATGTTGCTGCCGCCTGCCTTCAAATTTTCAAGTAGCAATCTATGGAGCAGCTGTCTCAAGGAAGTCGAGCACTTCAGACTGCCCTTTAAGAAGTGCGTACCTCATCCTCTGAGCGTTCTTTTTTGGACTCTAACTGTTCAAAACATCAAAAAGCATGTCCATCCTGTCACAAAAAATGGCCGTGGCCAACGCAGAATGTGGCAGTCTTTAACGTAGACAAGTGCAGTAATTGCAATGGAAACGGATGCACTAAGAACCTGGGTCACCCGTTCCGCGTAGTTTTCCTGAGATGTGGTACATCGAAAATGAAACAGACACTCCCAGCTGCCTCGACAAGCTCATATTTGATGCTCCGTGGTCACGTTTAAGGCTTTTAACGATATTCCGGCTTCTTGCAACTGCTTCATCAGCGACATCAATAGGTTGTGCAGATGTGAAAAGATGCCGAGGCATGGCCTGCTGTGGAAGCTACTAGCTGAACCCATCTATCAGAGATTGCAGAAAGCAGGACCACCATAGCCGGTCTGCGATTGTTGAAGTTCGCTCAACACCATTGTCTGTGAAGCCCTGCACAAGATCTTGGGTCGCATCATAAGGCAAATTTTTTTTAAGCATCATCTCATCAAAATTAAAGCGAACACTATCGCGCTTGCTCCACGCGTTAGTCGACAACCCAATGGATGAACTATCCCTGCATTTATTCCCGGCAGCATTCTTACACTTGAGAGCCATCTCCTTATGGAACGTTCACGAGGCAGTGTTAGGAACGATGACAAAAGCGATACGCTCTTGCGCCACAGAAATGCAACTGCAAAGCAAATTTTCTCATCCACCGAGTAAAACGTATACCCCTGCTTTTTCCTCTCAGCATAACATGACTTTTTAAGAGTGAAACATTTGTGGGAATCAAGCACTCTGCAACACATGCCTTTAGGCTTTTCAATAACAAATGCCGAGATTTTATGCCCCGAAACTATTACGATTATGACGGACGCTGCACTTTGCCATATAGCTGCTCAGCCTATGCCCGTGAGGCAGACTACGTTAGAGATGGTTGCCCAACAAACATAAAAAGAAATAAGCTCTTACTAGGTGGTGCCGAGGAACAAGCGCTCTACTTTTCGCCGTCACTTTCGTCACTGCTGGTTGGACTTGACTATGCAAGCACATTAACAAGGACAACAATAAGATACTAAGCTATTGCTGCCATTAAACCGCATCTCACCGTTGTCAGTAGGGCATGGAATCTCCGCAGCACCCTTCACAGTTGCTTGTGGCTGTCGACTGGGGTCCCTTCTGCAATAACACAAAAGAATGAACTGTTGAACAGAAACACCTTTCCTCTAAACCATTTTCCTGGCATTAGATCAAGTCTGAATCAACACAAAAGAGAACGACAGACGACTTACCAGGCAGTGCCAGGAAACAGGAGCTCTCCTTTACACTCTCACTCTCGTCACGCCGACTGGACTGTCTTCTGCAATTACATCAACGAAAGACACCAATGAGATACTGAGCAAACTGTGCCAGAAAAACTCCTTACCGTGGGCAGTAGAGCAAGGAGACTCCGCAGCACCCTTGACAGGTTGCTTGTGGCTGTCGACTGGGGTCCCTTCTGCAATAACACAAAAGAATGAACTGTTGAACAGAAACACCTTTCCTCTAACCATTTTCCTGCATCACATCAAGTCGAATTAACACAAAAGAGAACGACAGACGACTTACGAGGCAGTGCCAGGAACGGAGCTCTCCTTTACACTCTCACTCTCGTCACCGCCGACTGGACTTTCTTCTGCAATGACATCAACGAAAGAGACCAATGAGATACCGAGCAAACTGTGCCAGAAAAACTCCTTACCATGGGCAGTAGAGCAAGGAGTCTCCGCAGCACCCTTCACAGGTTGCTTGTGACTGTCGACTGGGGTCCCTTCTGCAATAACACAAAAGAACGAACTGTTGAACAAACACCTTTCCTCTAACCATTTTCCTGGCATCAGATAAGGCCTGAATTACACACAAGAGAACGACAGACGACTTACCAGGCAGTGCCAGGGAACAGGAGCTCTCCTTTACACTCTACTCTCGTCACCGCCGACTAGACTGGATGTTTTCCTGGAGCCGCTTTGGTTACCCCTGATAAAAACTTTGCATTAATAGAGGCCTCCCATCTATCAAACCCAAGCAACCACGGATATCCGCTCAGTATCCATGCAAGAGCCCAACGTCCAGTGCCAGTGGTGGAGACATTCATTGGAA